>NC_142365.1:29378750-29535000 GCF_059441175.1 Urocampus carinirostris
AGTGGGAAAATAATTAGGAAGGATGATGAAATAATTGTTTATGTTATTTATTTGGTAAATAAAATTGTTTACACAAATCATCTTTGTTTTTAATCTATACATAGACTTAATAGGTGCCATGTTGTGATTATTAGGTTTACTATCGCTTAATAAGAGGAGGAATTGGTTGAGGTTTGTGAGTGGACCACCCCCCACCCCCCCAAAAAACCCCACCTTATTAGAAGAACTGATATTGCTGCAGGGGTTAGACATGATCTCTGTCATGCTGGATGAGACAAGTGCTGCAAAAATAAAAACCATCCCTTTGTCCAATTGCTAGATGTATTAAATTTTTAATATTGTGCTCCTGAGTTAAGTTTGGTGAATTCATGTAGGTCAAAAACGATAGCAGTTTAAGGATTGAATTTTATTTTTGAATTCCAGATGCACTATCAATCTGCTCTTACAGCTAATAAAGCGATTATTTGTTATAAATATAACCGACTACTTGCCTGTTTGATTAAAGGTGTTTTGGGGGCCCTTGGACCTTCAGTTCTAAACATTATAAACATATCACTCTCCTCAGGTGTAGTTCCAGCGGCTTTTAAGTCCGCTGTTATTAAACCTACACTGAAACGACCCAACCTTTATCCAGAAAGCCTATGTAATTATAGACCTGTGTCAAACCTACCATTTCTCTCTAAAATACTTGAAAAAGTTGTGGCACAGCAGCTGAATGATTTTATATCCGAGAACAATCTTTTTGAATCTGTGCAATCAGAATTCAGGGGTAACCACTCTCCTGAGACAGCCGTGATTAAGTTAACCAATGATCTTCTACTGGCAATGGACTGCTGCTGGACCTTAGTCCTGCCTTTGACACTGTGGACCATAATATCTTACTAGAACGGTGGAAAAAATGGATTGGTTTCTCAGGAACCGTCCTCTTATGGTTCAGATCCGACCTCTCAGTTGGGACGCATTGTGTTAAATATGGTGAAATGACATCTGAGCTCTTCAGTGTTACCTGTGGTGTTCCGCAGGGTTCAGTACTTGGCCCCCTTCTTTTCAGCATTTACATGCTTCCATTAGGTGATATCATTCGCAAGTATAATATCGGTTTCCATTGCTATGCAGATGACACTCAACTATATCTTTCGATGGAGGAATCTGCCACACTAAACTGTGGAAATTTAGAGGCCTGCCTCACTGAGATAATAAAATGGATGTCACCCAACTTCTTGCGCCTTAACTCTGAAAAGACCGAAATGTTAGTTATTGGTCCATCAAAATGCCATGCCTTGTTCTCAAAAACTGCTCTGAACATTAACAAATGTAATATCACCCAGAGGTACTCAGTCAAAAATGTAGGTGTCATATTTGACCCTGATCCGTCCTTTCAAACACACGGCACATGTTTTTAGATCAGGGGATGGTGTCATAATAGTCTGTGGTTTGCAATAATCTGGAGGTGTTCCGGGCATGTCCCACCAGCAGGAGGCTCCGGGGTCGACCTAAGACACGCTGAAAAGACAATGTCTCTCGGCTGGCTTGGGAACGCCTCGGGATCCCGTCGGATAAGCTGGAGGAGGTGGCTGGGGATAGGGACGTCTGGGCTTCCCTTTTAAGGCTGCTGCCCCCGCGACCCGACCCCGGATAAGCGGAAGATAATGGATGGATGGATGGATGGATGTTATAAATAGGTGTACAATATTATAGATAAAGCATAGTATTTAGTCACACGTTGGGGTTAAGAGGGGATGAGATGTTTTCTTTTTCTTACGTAGTGCACAACACAAAAAAAAATAAGAAGCACTGCATTATTGGGAGAACATTTAGTTTTATTGAAGTGTAATTTAATAGTTCAAAGATATTTAACTTGATTTTCCAGTGAAATGACAAAATGTAAGACGCATATTTTTTGTGTTTCGTCAATGGTGCATTGTTTTTCACATGTTATCACAATTTGGCTATAATTGTTCATTTTTGAGTGTTATTTTTTTTCATTATTATAGTATTGTACTTTATGTCCCAAACAAATAAGTAAAATCAAATCATTACCGGTACAGTATGTTTTTCTGAACTGCTGACACTGATACTGGTATATATGGTAAGTAGAAAGAAAAGTTTGTGTGGCTTTTCCACCCGAAACCTATATACATAAATACATTTGAGTTTTTGTTTTTTTTAACACTTTTTAATTTCAAGGTCAATATGCACTATTCTGGTTGAGTTGTTTTGGGATCACATAACACTGAAACTTTTTTGATCATCACAAAGGAGACTTTTCTTTAGATACTGCTTGACTCTTTTTTGAATTACTTTCTTCATCAATATAAGCTGAAATGAAAATTACCTTATGACGTTCTTGGCTTGAGATGTTTCTTCCTTTCCAACAGAGCACCTGAAGGCAGCGCTGGAGGATTACATGAACCACCTGCCCAAAGTACGCATACTGAGGACCAAGAAGAGGGAAGGTCTGATCCGTACCCGTCTTCTGGGTGCCACCGCTGCCAAAGCGGAGGTCATCACCTTCCTAGATTCGCATTGCGAAGCCAATGTCAACTGGCTGCCTCCGCTACTTGGTGAGCAATCAGACGGGACCCATGTCAGTTCCTTTGATAACCAAAACAGCAGCGCTGAAACCTTCAGTTCTTAACCCTGTTGGAGCTACTTAACCACACTAGTCTGGTAAACACATTCACCAAAACCTTCTTTTATGTAAAATAAAGTAAGAAATGCCCCCCGCCCCCCCAAAAAAGCAAAATGTTTAGTTTTATACAGGTGCACAAAATAAACTGTGTAGAACCCAACCAACGTAGTGAATGAATTCACAATAAACTCCCGATTATATTACAGACCAGCAAATCAGTGTGACTCCTCTGTTGCCTATAAGAGACCAGTTCAGATGTGCATGGCTTCACCTTGGAAAGCACTACTCTCATGTAATTTTCATTGGTTAGTCTGTTTATTTTCTATCCTTTATGTCATGCACCCTCTTAAGAGATTGTTGGTGAATATGTTGTGAAAAAATGTATAAAAACACTTAATGCAACTTTTCCAAGTCTTTCTTTAGTTATGACAGGGCAAGACTAGTGTTCAACAGTGTTATGCTAATTCCAGCATACAAGCCCCTGCTGACCAGAGAAAAACCTACAGTGAAGCAGGTGAGGGTGTGGTCTGAGGGGGCAATGGAGGCACTACAGGACTGCTTTGATTGCACTGATTGGGACATGTTTAAATCGGCTGCCACTTACAACAACAAAATAAATATAGATGAGTACGCCATTTCTGTGTCAGCCTACATCAGTAAATGCGCAGAAGACGTCAGCAATACCAAAACTATATGCACCCGTGCCAATCAGAAGCCCTGGATGACTGCTGAGATACGCAAACAACTAAAAGTACGGAACCTTGCCTTTAAATCTGGTGACAAGGAGGCGCTGATATCAGCGAGGGCTAACCTGAACCGTGCTATCAGACTAGCAAAGCGAACGCACAGTCAAAAAATCCAGGAACGTTTCCTCAGTACAACCAACACCAGGGATATGTGGAAAGGCATTCAGGCCATCACCAAATACAAGCCAACCACTGCCCCAGTGCAGGACACTAGGATGGACTTTCTGAATGACCTCAACAAATTCTTTGGAAGGTTCGAGGCACAAAACGGCACCCCTGCAGCGAAAGCGGTTCCAAATCAGGACGAAAGAGCACTCCATCTGGACTCAACTGACGTGAGAAAGACCCTGAGAGGGGTCAACACAAGGAAGGCTCCAGGCCCGGACAACATTCCGGGGCGGATACTTAGGGAGTGCGCCGATCAGCTGGCTTGTGTACTAACAGACGTTTTTAACACCTCGCTAGACCAAGCCAAAGTACCATCATGCTTCAAAATTGCCAACATCATCCCAGTGCCAAAGAAACCCCAGATCTTATCATTCAACGATTACCGGCCCGTTGCACTGACTCCTATCATAATGAAGTGCTTTGAGAGACTGGTTAAAGAGCACATCACCTCCAGTCTCCCCTCCTCATTGGACCCCTTTCAGTTTGCCTACCGGACAAACCGCTCCACCAGGGATGCCATCTCCTCTGTGCTTCACCTGAGCCTGACACACCTAGAGGAGAAGAACACCCATGTGCGGATGTTGTTCCTGGACTTCAGTTCAGCATTCAACACCATCATCCCACAACATCTGGTAGACAAAATGAGACTCCTGGGTTTCAACACCCCCCTGCGGAACTGGCTGCTGGACTTCCTCAGTGACAGACCCCAATCAGTGCGGATAGGTCAGAACATCTCAGATGTCATCTACCTCAGCACGGGCTCCCCCCAAGGCTGTGTCCTGAGCCCCTTGCTGTTCACCTTGATGACACACGACTGCGTCCCTAGGTCCGCCACAAACCAAATCGTGAAGTATGCTGACGACACAACAGTGGTGGGCCTCATCAGGGACGACAACGACCTGGCCTACAGAGAGGAGGTGGAGCAGTTGGTGGGCTGGTGCAGGGACAACAGCCTCGTCCTGAATGTTGACAAAACTAAAGAGATCATTGTCGACTTTAGGAAAAACCAGCCCAACCATGCCCCACTTTGCATCAACAACAAGGCTGTGGAGGTTGTCAGCAGTATCAAGTTCCTAGGGGTGCACATTACAAACAAACTCACCTGGTCCGTGAACACTGCATCACTGGTTAAGAGGGCACAGCAGCGCCTGTACTTCCTGCGGAGGATGAGGAGAGCCCACCTGCCCCGACCTTCCCTCATCGCATTCTACAGGGGCACCATAGAGAGTATCCTGACCAGCTGTGTCTCTGTGTGGTGTGGAGGCTGCAGCGCTACCGACTGGGGTAGTGTGAGGAGGGTAACGAGGACAGCAGAGAAAATAATCGGGACTACACTTCCCTCCATTCAGGACATTGGCCAGAAGCGCTGCCTATCCCATGCTAAGAACATTATCGGGGACCCCTCTCACCCCCATCATGGACTGTTCACTCTGCTAGCCTCTGGGAAGAGGTACTGCAGTGTGCGGTGCAGGACCACCAGGTTCCGCAGTAGTCTAGTCCCCCTGGCCATTAGACTGTTAAATGGTCAATCTAACATATAGTTAACCTAAATCTAAACGGCTGCTAATCTGACTTTTTGCACTACTGGCAGTTCTTTATAGCTTGCCACTCCTTGCACATTTGCTCTCTGCACTATTGTACTTACAGCGTTATTGTTACAGTGTTAATGTTACTGTTTACCTGACTTGTTAACCTGACTGCCCATTTTGCACATCTGGTTAGCTACTCCTCTTGCACTATCGGCACTATGGTAAAATACTATACGTAGCCATAATACAATACAACTTTTACTTATATCTGTACATTCAAGGAAACTGTGCGGGTCAGATGTATCGACATTTCGTTCTGTATACACGTGTACTAGAATGACAATAAAGTAGATCTGAATCTGAATCTGAACTCGGCATTGCAAATCATGCAGATAGGACGATAATTCCCATCCCTTTGCATGTGACTTGAGAATCCATATCCTTTACATATGTTCGACCACTTTTTTTTTTTTTGCTCAACATGGTTTGTATGGATTGAAATATGAAGACATTTCGGCCTATGTGGAGATCTTGGCCCTCTCCCAAAAGGTGAACACCTCCTCCACCACTAAGCTCGCTGCCTCCTTCACTGTCTTTTTTTCATGATTGTGGAAGTAAAAGAACCGACTAAGCACTTCCCTCAAGGAGGGCTGCTGCTTTCCCATCATTGGCTGGGTGTTTGGCTGGCCGGTGAGCCAGACCTCTGGTGCTTTCCTTGTTACATTCGCCATACTTTTCAAAGTCAAGTCAATTTAATTGTCAATTCCTCAGATGTGCTTAACATACAATAAATCAAAATTTCATTTTACCCTCCTCTGTGCACAGACATTGACAACAATAAAGTGCAGATGCACAGAACGGTATTAACCTTAAACAATACTCACCAATAAAAGCGCAATGACCTTTCAGCTACACCGATGTAAAACTACTGACTTATAAGGCAAGATATACAATAAAATGTTCCAGGCAGCAGCAATAGTGGCAGTAATAAAAATAAAGTGAAAATGTAAACATGTAAAAGATAAAATATATAATGGGTAAAATATAAATACAATCCACAGGTGTGTACAAGTTGATATGCAGTCATGAATGTTAATTTCTCTTACCGGGTGTGGAAAGAGTTTAGTAGTCTCACTGCCTTGAATTATTGGCGTGGCCAAAATAATATTTGAAACTGATTTGAAAAATATATTATGATATATAGAATATGATTCTAAAATACATGTTACGATATGACACGCATGTTTATTTTGATGCTTTACACCTATTGTGATTGTTTTGAACCCAATTTCAAATGCACTTAAAAAAAATGTTTTTAAAGCACAGCTCTGATTTCTTATATTACCAGGTCAAATCAGCCTTGGCGCACCTTTTTAACATGTCCTATCCATCTAAAACTTCACAAGATGTGTTTTATCATGGTTTTATACCATATGCAAGGCCTTCGCTTGTTGAGATACTCATTTTAGAATTATTGCCTATTCATGAGGACCACTGCGCGCTGTAGTCTGAAATTTATAGTAATTACATAACATACTACGACAGTGCTTCTCTATTATTTTATGTACGCAATCCCCCAGCTGGATGCTTTACCACCGAGCGCACAATCTGCCAATGAGAGGTGCCCCCTAACGTAATGGAGGGGCAATTGCGCTTAACTCAAGGACAGTAAAAACACACCCTCTTGGTGAAGCCTCGCACACAGTGCCCAGCTCATCTATTGGAAAGCCAGTGTACTACAATGACATTCACATCGATCACTCCTGAGTGTACAGCACTGATTGGCCAAGCAATGTCACGTGATCATCTGCAGTCAATGATGGTCAAGCAGGGCCTGTCAATGCGTATAGACGTGATGAGGTGTGTTTTGACCTCGACAGCAGAAGTTCCACCGAACCCCTGAGACTGACCACCGAAACCACTGATATAGACAATGAAATAAAATTTAAACCACTAAATCCTGGGTAATTTTCCAGCAATCCTTACATAACGTCGTCTTCTTTGCAGACCGAATCGTTCAGAACCGGAAGTCGGTGGTGTGCCCGATGATCGACGTAATCGACCACGACAACTTTGGCTATGAGACGCAAGCAGGCGATGCCATGCGAGGCGCTTTCGACTGGGAAATGTACTACAAACGCATCCCCATCCCGGCCCGGCTCCAGAGCGACGATCCCAGCCAACCGTTTGAGTGAGCGGCGCTTTTTGTACTACAATGGAATCGCGATAACCTTTTTATACATGCACTTTTGGGGTATTCCTTTTGAGGATTGCCTCGGGCTAAAGAAACGGACGTTGTGACAGCTTCGGTCGTCAGACAACGGGACAAGGTCACACTGATAAAAACGTCAGACTGAAAAAAATGTCACATTTTCTGTCTTGGCACCTTGGAAATAAGTCTCCTGATGCGAGAATGTGAGCTTGAGAGGGAGGAAAGCTGACAAGTGAACAGTGGGATCACAATTACAGTGACGTGCAGTAAGGGGGATATAAAAATGGCCATATTTTTTCAGTGTTTAGTCTCATTTAACTTCACAATTTTAGGAACTCTTTTTTTTTAATCCCTGAATTTTCACTTCATATTGTGAATATTATTAATATAATTATGTAACATATTAATATGAGAAGCAGATTCAGAGCAAAAACAAAAGAACAATTTGTGCTTGTCTAAAACCGAAAGTGGGGAAACGGATGCGATTATTGGAGGGGTTTTTTTTTCACACTGAAAGACTTGAAATTAAGCAGTCATAAATTTAAATACGAGTCTCAAGTCGGGATTTTTGGTTGTTGTATACATTAAACATAAGGGATATATTTTATTTTTAAATAGCGTTTTTTAAAAGGCGTAAAGCGATAGTGTTGGCAGTTATGTCCGAGTGAGCCATGCAATTTCAGTTAAATATATCATGTAGCAGACAGTGATATCTGGGAAGTGAAATGGAGTTCATAGGATTTACAGAAAGTGTGCAATAGATACTTAAACATAAGTAGGCAGGTGACTAATTTTGGGCAACCTTGTTGTTTTATTGATTTGAATACCTAATTATTGGAACACAAAATTTGTTTGGTAAGCTCACTGACCCTTGGCCAACATACACAGGTGAAGCCAATCATGAGAAGGGGCATTTAAGGCTACCACTTGCAAGTTGTTCTCCTCTTTGCATCTTCTCTGAAGAGTGGCAACATGGGAGCCTCAGAAAAACTGTCAAATGACATGAAAACAAAGATTGTTCAACAGAATGGTTTAGGGGAAGAATACAAAACTCTAGCGGTCAGTTTCCACTGTGAGGAACATATTGAGGAAATGGAAGGCCACAGGCACAGTTCTAGTTAAGGCCCGGAGTGGCAGGCCAATAAAAATCTCAGATAAGCAGAGGCGAAGGATGGTGAAAACAGTCAAACTCATCCCACAGACCAGCTCCAAAGTCCTACAACATGATCTTGCTGCAGATAGTGTCACTGCACATCGTTCAACTATTCGGCGCACCTTGCACAAGGAGATGCTGTATGGTAGAGTAATGCGACAGAAGCTTTTTCTGCGCACATGTCACAGAGACGCTTGAGGTATGCTATAGCACATTAGCACAAGCCGGCTTCATTTTGTAGTAAGGTGCTATGGACTGATGAAACTAAAATTGAGTTATTTGGACATACCAAGGGGCGGTATGCATGACAGAAAAAGAACACAGCATTCCAAGACACACACTTTCTACCCACAGTAAGATTTGGTGGTGATTACATCACGCGGTGGGGCTATGTGGCCAGTGTAGCTACTTGTAATCCTGTTAAAGTTGAAGGTCGCATGGATTCCAAGTAGTATCAGCAGATTCTTACGAACAATGTTCTCAAATCAGTGGCAAAGCTGAAGTTGCGCCGGGGCTGGATACTTCAACAAGACAACAACCCCAAACACTGCTCAAATTCAACTAAGGCGTTCATGCAGAGGAACAAGTACAATGTTCTCGAATGGCCATCTCAGTCCCCAGACCTTAATATTATTGAAAATCTGTGGTGTGATTTAAAGCGGGCTGTCCATGCTCGGAAACCATCAAACCTGACTGAAGTGGCGATGTTTTGTAAAGAAGAATGGTCAAAAACACCTTCAACCAGAATCCAGACCCCCATTGGAAGCTTTAAGAATTGTTTAGAGGCTGTTTTTTCTGCAAAAGGAGGATCGACTAAATATTGATGTCATTTTTCTGTTGGGGTGCCCAAATAAATAAAATCTGGTAAGAACAACAATTCTGATTGGGCGTGCACCTCAGCCTCAATCTATAGAAATAGCAATCGTAATAGCAAGCTCACTGCAAGTAAAGCCATCCAGTAATTGTTATTTCATTGCATGGACCTTTTTTTATAATGGACGTATTACTGTGCTGAGTGTCTGCAGATTAAGGTATGCAAGAAATGTTGTTTTCTATCCTAAAGTTTATATATAGCATTCTTACACTACCAAAAAGATAATAAAAAAGATGTAAATGAAATTAAATGTAATGATCTGCATTTATATAGCGCTTTTCAAGTCAAGACTTCCCAAAGCGCTTTACAGTGTGCTTCACATTTCCCAATAGCTGCTGTGCAGCCATGTAAGGCGCTAACCTGCTTATTGGGGGCATTAGGGGTTCAGTGTCTTACCCAAGGACACTTCGACATGTAACATGGAGGAGCTGGGATTCGAACTGCGATCTCTTGATCCCAAGACTAGCGCTCTACCTCCTAGCGCTCTCCTTCCTGAGCCACTGCCGGTTAACTTATTTGTACATCATACTGTGCATCACCGGGCATGAACCTCACCATACATTACCACGCTGTTAGGATTAAAACGAAGACAAAAAAAAAACAGCATCTGCAAAAACAAAAGGCTTAATTGATTTCATAATTGTCATTTTACAGTTACACGCATAAAAACAACCACAATTTTCCTTGAAACGTAAACTTTCAGAACTGAAAATATAACCTAATAACCATGACGTTTAAAAACATTTTTCTGTAGTGCAGTGGTTAGCACACTCGGCTAAACACGCGACTCGTACTCGGGTGGAAACCTTTGTTGGCTCAAAGAGGGATGGGCGCCATCAGGCTATACTTGCGACTCTAGTGGTTAAGGGATACACACACACACTCACAAGTTGAAACAGCTATCGACCAGTTTATTTCGCAATGAAACCGTATTATAATCCCAAGCCATGACAAAATTATTTTAAACATTTAGGGGATTGAATAAAACCCTTGCTCAATTAGAAAGTAATAATCTTAAAACCTTTATTTCTAATCCAAACTGTTGTTTTAAGATAAAGTTGTTGGGTTTTGCAGGTGGACCCTTGTGAAGAGAGTTTGGAAACTAGACTGGGGTGCTCAAAATAAGAATGCTTTTAGTAACAAAACCAGGAACAAAGTTTCAAACAAGGCTCTCAAAGCAAATAAAATGTCCAGAATAAAACCTGACGAAGTCCAAACCGAAAACAAAGACTAAAATGGAAAAGCAGATGCCAGGAACAAAGTAAAAAACAAACAAGGGGTCACAAAACTAACAACCATGTCCATACAAGAAACATGAAACAAAACAAACCACATGAGACTGTGTACATGCAAATCTCCTGACCCAAGCGTACTGTTCGAGCAGTCGATGTAAAGGCCTAGGATAATTAGGGACATGTATGCGTAGGGATTGGGCTCAGGTGTGCCCTGCTTCCTGGTTGGTGCCCCGTGGGGGTTGGTGGCATCCTAACAATATACCAGGTTTCAAAAACGTATTCTCTAATTTCATTCAACACGGGCTTGTAGAACCCAATCTTGGCTTCAAGCCCTGAACCAAGTTTGGAGAAACACTTATCTCTATATTAAGGTGAATGGTGCAAGGCAATAGGTGTGCTGTTCAAATGTAGAGATCTGTGAATGAATGCATTGTATGAACGTGTATTTCGTACAAACGGTTACTCAGAGGCGTGGGGTTTGAAAGTAAAATAAGCATAATGGGTTGATTGTCTTTGAAATTAAATGTTTTGGATCGAACCATGTGATGCAGAAGGGATAAACCAATGTATGCTGCTGGGCCTCTCTGCTGATGAAAGGATGCATGGCACACCGACTTACCACTTGTTGTGCTGTGGCTTTAATGTTCGGTGTCAGGTTGGGAGGATTGAAGTAGAATGAATGTTTTGTGTATGTAAGTATGTTTTTAGACTCCAACCACATCCCACTTGGGGATATGGCTAGTATACAGATAAATGGATCTCTGATTCAAAACCTTATTGTAAGTACGGTGGTAAACAACAGCTATGTGAAAAATATATTGTACTTTTTAGCTGGCTAACAAGGCTTTCTTCATCGCTGACAGTCAATTTGGGCAGCACTTTATCATAACGATCACTGGCGCCAGCTCGTTCCTTTAATTGAGCCTCCTCGGGTGGCCACTTTGGGCAGAGTCGAGTACCTAGCCAATAACACCAGCGCCTACCTAATGAAACTCTCGTAGCCATGACAACTACTTGTGGTTTAAAAAAAGGATATCTGTCTTTGTTTTTTATGTAGACAGCTTTTTAATAACCTGCGTTTGGAAACCTAACCTTTAGGTTAGAGAAACAGGGCTCCAATCCAAGGGCAAGTTTATAATTTGGAGCTTGGTTTTAATTCATGAAATTAATTTGAAACCCTGACTTAAAGGTCCCGTTTCATACCCAAAATCCCGATAGAAATTGCAGAGTGGAGTTGAAACGCTGATTTAAAATGAAAACACTGTCTTTAAATTGTATACACCTGATTGGACAACTACCGGTAATGCTTGTTTGATTCCATAAAAATATATATGCACGTTTAATTCACAAGTTTTGAATTATTTATTTTTTCAAATTTTAAATAATTTATTTATCTTTTTTTTCTAGTCACACAAAATGCTTACTTTATGAACGCAAGAAACATTTAAAAATGTAGGAAAATTTAAAAACTACCACATAAAATGAGCATGTATTGTACTAAAAAGCAACAAAATATTGTCATAAAATAAACGTTTTT
The DNA here is from genome assembly GCF_059441175.1 of Urocampus carinirostris. Lineage (NCBI taxonomy): Eukaryota > Metazoa > Chordata > Actinopteri > Syngnathiformes > Syngnathidae > Urocampus > Urocampus carinirostris. The sequence continues at coordinate 29,390,837 of NC_142365.1, forward strand.
TTTTTAGTTGAATACAATGATTATTTTTCTTAATCAATATTTGAATTTAAAATGTCAACCATAATTCTTTGGTTTGGTCTTCATGCATCTGTACATGTTTCACTTATTCAAGTAAATTTTTTTTGTATTTGAATGACTTATTATTCTGGTAAGAAAAAAAAATGGATTTAAAATGTGCAAAATTGATCAGCCTTGAAATGCAGATTATTTCTTTAACTTTGGGAAAAATGAAAACAATTCTCCCATGTCACATTGGAAAATATGTTCTTCTGATTTTTAGCAACAGTTTGAATATTTTGAATTCAAATAATATGTTTGAAACAGGCTACAAAACAGAAATACGATGATAATTGATGATGGAAATACTACAAAAATACAACAACACTAATACTATAAAAATAAAAAAAATCTACTACAAAAATATCACAACAGAACTACTACTAAAGTACAACTACGGTAAAACCATCATATAACCACAAAATATTACAAAAGAAAGACAATAAAAAATACGACTGCAAAAATATGATGAAAGGAATACTACAGAAATGCTACAGAAATTCTACAAAAAAATAAATTTTAGAACTACAACAGAATGACTACATAAGTACTACACAATACTACAAAAATGTTACTGTACAAATACCAAATAAATAAAACAACAGTAATATTACAAAATCAGCAATACTACAAGAATCTGAATGTAGAAGAAATTCTACAAAATACTAAAAAAACAACAAATACAGCGATACTACAAAACCCCTAGTGCAACATATGCGTTGTGTTAAATGTGTGTTTAGGTCTCCAGTGATGGCGGGCGGGTTGTTCGCCGTGGACAGGAACTGGTTCTGGGAGCTTGGGGGATACGACGCCGGCCTGGAGATCTGGGGAGGAGAGCAGTATGAGATCTCCTTCAAGGTAAAATCTACTTACAGAAGCTTCTACTTTGGAAAATCTTATGGCCATTTATAGCCAACAAGTTAACTGGTAAACGTCAACACTTATTTAAAGGGGCCTTTAACCCGGGCTATGGTCTGGGTGAGTTTGGGCCAATTTGAGTTTTTCGCAATAAACTCTCTGAAAAAACGTCTTGAAATTCTCGAAAATGTTTTACATATTTTTTTTTATTCAAAATGTGTTTTAAAATTAAAGAAGTTTAGGAATATATATGTAAATGAACCAATTAATCACTAACAATCTAATTCCTAATTTGGGTCGGCTGCACTTATACTAACTCATTCAGTGCCAGACGTTTCTCTCAAATGGAAGGAGCCAGCCACGTTTTACGGTTTTGTCTCATTTATGATGGCCTATAGAAAATTGATACCTGTAGCTATATAGGCATAAGACTCATCAAAAGGGAGCTTGCTACTGAAATAATTCCCAGAGCCTTAATACTCGCTATAAAGCTACACCAAAGCCTTTAGAACCATACAAGATTGGTGGGGACAAAACAATGATCGCTCGGTATTAATGGGAACAATATCGAGCAATCTCCTCCATCCATGTCACATCTATTGTTGCGGTTTCACGGTGAACCCAAATGCAGAAAGCAGGACAGGGCTAGGTTCTTAAAAGCAGTTGGCTTTTAATAACAAAATCATCAACAAAGTAACAGACGGTCAAAAAAACGACCGTCTGAACCAGAAACAAAAACCTCATAAATCAGGATGGATTGGAAAAAGGTGATGGAGCCCGAAAAAAAAGAAAAGATTTACAGGGGCACCAGAAACAGGACGGCTGAAGGTCGTTGCTGTAACAGGAAGCATAAGCGGCCAGGGACTCTTCTCGCAGTTGGGGCATTGGGTGCTACCCTCTGGGTCCTTTCATGGTGGGGCAATTATGTTGTGGTTTTATAGTGGACCCAAAACAGGAAGCAAGACAGTGCAAGGTACTTAAAAACAGATGGCTTTTAATAACAAAATAATCAACAAAAAACAATGATCAAAAACAACAATAAAACTGTCAGAACTAGCAACACAAACCTCATAAAGCAGGATGGATTGGAAAAAGGTGATGGTGGAAAATGAAAGTCATCGACAGTGGGTGCTGTCCCAAACGTCCTTATGAAGTTTCAGGCTAATTAGGGACAGGTGTGAGGTGATTGGCGATACCTGTCCCAATTACAAACCGAATAGGCACTATCTGGTGCACGAAGGCTCGCCAGACCCCAACATCCACGCCTTTGTGTTGTACGTTTTTTCTGAAAAACACCAAGAAGCTTATTGGTGTAATTAGAGTGTAATGTCTTTTAGTTACATCTCAATTTACTTGACTCCATGCTCACAGTTGCCAACATTTTTAGACACACTGGTCTTTCCTGGTCTCCAACCAGTCACAATGCACACAGCCACTAAATATGAGTCGTCATATTACCTTTTCTTGGCTTTTGTGAGGGCTGACAATTATCTCTTTATCTCTGACTTTGTCCACCTGTGTTCTCATCCCTGTTAAATGTTTTTTTCATGGTTTAGTTTGAGTGTTTGCTATACTTACAGTCCACACTTCGTACTCTGTGCTATGTGAAAAGTGCAAATGCTCATTGCAAACAACTTATTCATCACAAAACTTACATTCTGCCAATGGGAACACCACTGCCCCCAAATGTCATGGATGTGACATTGCACTCGATTAAGTTTAAAAAATAGTTAAGACCCCTGCTTTAAACCAAGTTTGAAAATCAGTGGGTGTTTCGGTAGAAAGTAAAAGTTAATTATATTTGGTAAATTATATTGGGGGATTATTATCGTTTGACATAAATAAGTGTTTTCCAATGTTTTTGAGCAGAGGCATGTTTTTTTCAATCAAAAAATCTTTTGGCACACGATCCATTCAAAAATGTTTAAAAATTATTTTCTGGCACCAATTTTAGGTTAAATTATTGTGCTATTGTCGGTGTAAAGACTTTCTTATCATTTGTGGTCATTGTAGCTCAACACGTGATATTGTGATTTGGTTGAATAATTTTGCTGTAATTTTACTTTTTTTACCTATTTTTCAAGGGTAAGAATTATTTTTATCTAGTTTTTCTTTCTAGAAAAATGTTCAAAAATTATATATAATCTGATGAATGAAAAACGTTCTACTACATCTTTTTTATATTCATAATATAAGAAAACGGTAAAAATCTCACAGATTTTTTTCATTTTTATATTTTATTTTATTTGATATATTTTATTTTCACAGTGCAACCTTCAAGTAAATGGGGAAAGCTTAGACAAATAAATAATTAAATGAATACATTTGTGATTAACTCAAGATCGATAAATGCACACACAAGATTAAAAATTACAGCTATATTTGTGGCTCTACAAAATATATGATTCACAATGGATTTTTCTTTTAATGGTACTGGAGAAATTGGAAAATTACGTTTGAAATTGCTTAAAAATTATCTAAATTTGGCCATGAAAAAAGTCTACAAACCCAGTAGTAAATTATGAAAAAAATAAATTAGATCAGCAAAATGATTACATGATATGATATAAAGTATTGCTAATTTTGGTTTCAACTTTCAACTGGCAGAAGTATTGTGTTAGTCTCATCTCATCTCATCAGCCGTACCGCTTATCCTCATTAGCGTCGCGGGGGGGCTGGAGCCCATCCCAGCCATCTCCGGGCAGTGGGCAGGGGACACCCTGAACTGGTTGCCAGCCAATCGCAGGTATTGTGTTAGTGTTTAAAGCTATTTTAACTTAATTTATCTCCCAGTCATCGTTAATTTGATCAAGTTCTTCCATTTAGCACGAGCAACAGCCGCACAGCTGCTAAGTCTACTTAGCCCCGTGATATTCAATTTGGCTTGCTATTTTCATGAAGATCCCCATTAGCTGATAGGCTCCTAGCTAACGTTCTCCTGAGGTGAGAAGATTAGTGGGCTCTCACACTAATCCTGACAAACCCCAAGACATCCTCGCTGGCTTCGAAAGCGACCGTCTCCATTCAAAGAATTTGCCAGTTTGAGAACGCAGAGTTTTACACACTCACACTGTCAGATGATGTCAAGCCACAAAATCGTGCGGGCAGTCGTTTGGAAAACTTGTCCAGGTTGCTGCTAATATTTGGACCCATCTACTGCTAATAAATTAAGGCCCATTACAGTAATATGATCTTATCTCAGAAATAAATGATCAATGGATGTTTGAATCTTATTACTCAACTCATTCAATGCCAGACGTGTCTCTGAAATGGGAAAAGCCAGTGGCAGACAATTTTTGCCATTTTGAAGGCCTAAAAAACAGTTGGTTCTGAGGCTATATAGGCATGGGACACATCAGTTGAACATTGTTAAGTTTCTTGAAAATACAAATTTTCGAGAAAAACAGCTTTTTCTGAAAGGATCGATTTCAAATCGAACTTTTCCCTTGTTTCTTTGGTTGCGATATTGCAACATTGCTTTCTATAAACACAAAGGCACTTTGCTGGCAAAATAAAATTGTATTGCAAAAACACTAAACTTATGCAGGAACGATACATTAACTTTGCAAGAACTTTTCAGCACCAAATGTTTCCGGTGTTGTGAGCACACAATTTTGGTTACCATGGTAATCGTGTTCCTGCGAACCGGCAAGATATGTCATGCCTCATTGTCACAACGATGATGAAAGAACTTCATCTTTCTGGGAAAAAATGCTCAAAGCATTGACTGACCGTACTTATCCATAACTTTGGTACTCTGACTAAACTGCTTCGCCACGCCTATGCTCACTATACAGGAAATAACACTAGAATGTTGGACTACCTCGATGTGTTGACTAAAATTTGATCAAAGCCACTCCTGCCATCTAATGGTAATTCATCTTACTAAAACATTTGCCAGAGGCTTAACACCAAATAATGAGCTGCGCCATAAATATATATATATATATATATATATATATATATATATATATATATATATATATATATGACATGGTATTGAATTAGTCAAAAAAGTCCTCTCCTGTATGGTTAAAAAAGAGCATTTTGTTGCTTTTAGAGAAACTCCACAGTAAAAACGATTTGCGTGTACGTAATGTAGCTTTGCTCTTTGTGTAATTAGACCACAACATTATTGACAAACAAACAGAAAAGGGGCGGGGGCACTGTTTAGCCAATCAGAATGCAACGGTGAAAAGTAAACTGCGATACAACAAAGGATTACTGGACGTATTTCCAATTAACATTTTCATTCAGCAGGCAAGGTTCAAAAGACTGATGGCCGTATGGGGACCCTGGGCCGTAGTTTTCCCACTATTGCTCTAGTTCCACTAAACCTTTGATGTACTTTTACATTGAGTCTTAACTGTGAGCTAGCAGACTTTTGTAAGACTTTTTTTTCTCAGTTAAACTGAACTGTAAATGTAACAGACCTAATGTTCACCATTTAGCCACTTAACTTTGTACATTTTTACTAGCAATTCAAGACCCAAAGACACAAGGACAAAAAATTGCTGTTTCTTATAACATCACACTCTATTGCACTGGTTCTTAACTGGTTTGAGTTAAGGACCCACCATTCTGCCATCATGATAAGCTGCGACCCAAATAGAGAAAAAAAAAAATCAACTTTTCAAATGTATCCAATGAAAAGATTGTGTACTGTGTAAGCAGAGATAGTATGACATACTCTGCTTTAAAAAACACAAAATAACACAATGACCATAATGTCAGAACCAGAACAGACAACAGACCTAAACGCGTAACGTTTCACACAAAGCTTTATTGAGGAATCGGGGAAGTCAGGCACCGGGAAACAAATGACAGCGATCCAGTGCTCGCTGGGCATGAAAAGCAGAAAGCCCTCAAGATCGGAGCGTGGTCGGAGGACGGAAACAAGTCGGGCAGCCAGGTCGGGAGATCAGAGCGTGGTCTGAGGACAGAATCAAGTCAGGTAACCAGAGACGATCGGGAAACCAGGGACAGAGGAGCAGGAAACAGGACAGGATGGAACAGATGGGAGCCAAATGAGTCAAAAAGTGCTTGCCTTGCATGTGTGGAGGTTCGCTGACGGACTGACAAGAAGTGAATGAGAGTGATGTGTTTAAATAGGAAGGGAACCAATCAGAAAACGAGCAGCAGCTGAGGCTAAACGTGTGGCCACAGGTGAGGGCAATGGGCAAATCATGACACAGAAAAACAAAATGACTTCAAATCCCATATATACTCTCATATAAGCCTACATCTCATATGATCAACCACCTAAAGCCAATTCAAAATAGCCATATACTAAAATAAATTTAAAATATCAAGAAAGCGACTACCTAATCAGCAATATTTATATAATGTTGTAGGAAATTAAAAGGAATATACTGTTAAAAAATTTACAAATATAACTTCTTTAGATATTTACTGTACTTTCTAGTAACGCTTCAATGCTACTCACTTATACAACATTTTCGTTTTTGCAATCATTTTCCTCTTGGTCACTATTTTTGATATGCCCTTCCTCTTCTCATTACCTTTCTTGTGACCCATAATTATTGGCAGAAAAAGGAATTAAAACCAACAAAATAACAATTCGGTGCCCCTCAAACGCTCTGATTGACTGAACAAGTAGAAGAGATCAGGCAGGGTATTATTGCCATTTACTGTTAATGAGTGTACCATATTTTTCGGACTATCAGACAATCCAGAGTGTAAGTTGCACCAGCCAAAAATGCTTCATTGAAGGCAAGGTCACACAGTCTTTCACCGGCGTATCGCAGCTGAATCACGGCCAGAAGTTTCTGCCCGTGAAGCAGACGCGGTGGAAAATTCGCAAAATTGGCTAAACCCGCTGTTTACCCGTGGTATGCCCGCGAAACAGATGCCGGCGACTGTTCCGCGTCCTTATCGCGGGTATCCGCGGCTACATCGCATTTGACCATGCTTATACGCAGTACACACGCTAATGCACGTGATAACACCGCGATACAGGCGCAGAACAAACGTGCTATGACCGTGCTCCACCCGCGATTACCCGCTAAAATTTCGCATCTTACCCGCGTGTAACCACGTCTTGGCCACGCCTGTAGCACGTCCCAGCACGTTCATACCGCGTCTTTACCTGGTGTGTACCACGTGTTACCCGTGGTCTAAAGTTTTGAGCAGCGCAAAACTTTTTCGCGCAGCCAACCGCGTGTGAATTTCTTACCACGCGTAAAGCACTGCTGTATCTCGTCTGTATCACGATCTCAGAGCGTCCAACAGCGTCTGCTTCACGGGCAGAAATTTCTGGCCGTGATTCAGCCTCGATACGCCCGTGAAAGGCTGTGTGACCGGGCCTTAAGAAGGAAAAAACATTCATAAGTCACATGTATTTGAAATGTATCGGATAAAAACAATCACCAAAAACATAAATGTCATCTTGTAAAGCAATTTCAAATTAAATATAGTAAGGGGCTAAATTTTCAAATTATCATCAATCAATCTCTTGACTCCCTTGACTGCACGTGAACGCACCGCACCGCGAGTGAAGCTAGCGTAGCCGCTAATGTGCTATGGCCACTTGAATGCCACGATTTTGGCGTCTGTGGGTTTTGAAAAGAAAATAAAGCACGGAGTCGACGTTGTCGTTGACTCGCCGGATTTCTTTCAAAAACCAGTGCAGGAAGGAGGTCGATTCGCCTGCTTTCCGAGATCGGCCAATGTTGACGCTGGCAAACATGGCGGCGCTGCTTTGTAAAGCGACCAAAAGCCGGGGAAACTAAGTCCGGCGAAATAACAACTTCAGAGTCAGAGGGCGATCGGGTGAGGCGATTAGCGGACGGTGCCGTAAGAGAAGCGTGAAGTTTTCAAGATGCTAAGCAGAGATAAAGAACTCGAGGAAATTAAAAAGTCACTCGGCTTTTTAATGGACAAAATGGATATAGTCACTAAACAACAAGACACAATCTTGAGTTTAATAGCTGAAATCAAAGACCTAAAAAACGAAAACGTGGAGAAAGACAAGAGGATTATTGCGGTAGGAGGACGAGTAGCAGATCTGAAACAGTACACCAGGATAAATGACATTATTATCACTGGTCTGGACATTAAACCTCGGACCTATGTCAAGGCTGTGGCAGATAAAAATATTGCAACGGATGCTAATGAAGATTCTGCTGAGCAACAGGTCATTGCTTTTATGAGCAAAAAAGGCATATCCATCAATGCTGAGGACATAGAAGCATGCCATCAATTAACAAGAGGTCAGAACCGCCCTAAGGCGACCATCGTGAGATTTGTCAACAGAAAACGGAAACATGAAATCCTTAAGCAAGAAAAAAAACTAAAAGGGACAAATGTTTATTTAAATGAACACTTAAGCAAAAAAAAAACTCTGACATTGCAAGACAGGCTCGATTTTTTAGGAAAACGAACAAGATACAAGGAACTTGGACTTCAAACTGTAGAATATACATAAAGTTAAACGGCATTCCAGAAGAAGCAAAAATACTTTGGGTACGAGAAATGCAGGAGCTGGACAGATTTGCCTGAAGTGTAACAAGGGCATCCTGGACTGACAATATGGACACCTTTATTACAGATCACAAATAAAAAAATCCATCATAATTTTCTTACGCCATGATCTACTGGAACTGAGCATTGTTGATCACACTGACTCCAATATTTCAAGATTAGATGACTTCGATCCCGACCACAAATTCCTATCAGCTAGCTCAGACAATTGCAAATATTATACTGGAAATGAATATAATACTTTTTGTTAAATCTGAAGGCAAATTCTCAATAATACACCTTAACAGTAGAAGCATGTACGCAAATTTTGATGACATCACTGAATACTTACAGCAATTTGAGAACCCGTTTAGTGTTATTGCAGTTTCTGAAACGTGGTTCAGTGAGGAAAGGCGTGTAAATTTTGAATTAAACAACTATAATTTGAACTATGTAAATAAAACAAACAAAACAGGAGGTGGGGTAGCTATATATGTGCACAAAAGATTAAAGTCGAAAATATTTCAAAACATGTCTTTTTTCATTGACGATTTACTTGAATGTATTACAATAGAAATTATAAATGAAAAAAGGAGAAATATTATAGTCAGTTGTGTATATAGATCACCGGGCTCAAATCTGGAAACCTTCACAAACTGGGCTGAAAAAACATATTCAACAATAAGCGCCAAAACACTATTCATTTGTGGAGATTTCAACATTGATCTAATGAATCCAAACAAACATAAAAACATTGATGACTATATTAATATGATGTACAGTATGAGTTTGTACCCAACTATATTAAGACCTAGTAGATTCACTTCACACAGTGCAACACTCATTGACAATATATTTACAAATAATATGGAATTTACAAACTGGAATGATATATATGGTACAGATGATGTGGATCGTGCGTTTGACATATTTTTGGAAATATTCACCAACAAGTATACCAAAAATTGCCCAATGAGACAAACTAATATTAAGAATAAATCTGTAAACCATCCATGGATGACTAAGGGTTTACATAATGCTTGTAAGAAAAAAAACACCTTATATAGAAAATGTATTAAACTAAGAACTGAGGAAGCCGAATCCCGATATAAAACGTATAAAAACAAATTGACAGGAATATTAAGAGCAAGCAAGAAATTATACTATACCAATTTATTACATCATAACAAAAGTAATATCAAAGGTATTTGGGATATATTAAATAGTATAATAAAAGGAATGAATGTAAGCAATGCATATCCAAACTATTTTATTGATAAGAACAGTGAAAATTATAATTTAAATCAAGTTCTGGAGAATTCCAATTGTTATTTTGTGAATGTTGGACCAGAGCTCGCTGCAAATATCCCACATTGCAGTGGTAAACAATTTGAGTCACGGATAAAAATTAACTCCAAGACCATGTTTTTATCTGGGGTTATGGAATCAGAAATCTTAGACGTGGTTAACAACTGTAAAAACAAAACGTCTATGGATTGTTTTGACATCGATATGGTACTATTATAAATAGCATTGTGAAACCATTGACCTACATCTGTAATCTGTCATTTCTAACAGGCACATTTCCAAATCAAATGAAAATAGCAGAAATTATACCAATATACAAAAATGGAAACAAGCACAATTTTACAAACTATAGACCGGTATCTTTGCTTCCTCAGTTCTCTAAAATATTAGAGAGACTTTACAATAATAGACTAGAACAATTTGTAGATAAGCATAAATTGATTAATGAAAGTCAATATGGTTTTAGAGCAAACAGATCAGCAAAAATGGAAATTATTGATGCGGTAGAAGAAATCACCCAAAGTATAGAAAAGAAGAGATACGGAGTCGGGGTATTTATTGACTTAAAAAAAGCATTTTATACCATTGATCATAATATACTATTAAAACAACTGGAAATATATGGCATCAGGGGAGTGGCTTTGCAATGGATTGAAAGTTATTTGACGGGGAGGAAGCAATATGTAAAAATGGGAGAGTTTTCATCTGAATATTTGGACATCGGTTGTGGAGTACCACAGGGTTCTATCCTGGGACCAAAGTTATTTAATTTATATATTAACGATATCTTTAATGTTTCAAAACTATTGAAATTAGTAATATTTGCAGACGACACTAATATTTTCTATTCAAATGATAACTATATTGATTTGGTAACCTGTATTAATTGTGAACTAATTAACCTAAAAGTATGGATGGATATAAATAAATTATCTTTAAATTTAAATAAAACCAAAGTAATATTCTTTGGTAATCGTAAGGCAAATCAAGATTTAGAAGTAAAAATGGATGTTGTCGCAATAGACATTGTATCAGAAATTAAGTTTTTAGTGGTCATAATAGACAATAAATTAAGTCGGAAAACACACATCAGACACATACAAACTAAGGTATCTAAAAGCATTTCAATAATTAATAAAGCCAAATTTCTTTTAAATTATAATGCATTGTATTTATTATATTGTTCTCTCTTTCTGCCATATTTAACATATTGTGCAGAAGTCTGGGGCAATAATTACAAAAGTTCACTACAGCCCCTTTTTATCCTTCAAAAACGTGCAATAACAACCATACACAGGGTAGGATATCGGGATCATACCAATATTTTATTCATGCAGTCCAAATTATTAAAATTGGATGATTTAATACAATTTTTCACTTCACAACTGTTATTTAAGGTCAACAAAAACATAGTGCCAGAGAACATACAAAATTTATTTACTCGGAAAGAGGGAAATTATAACTTGAGGCGCTGTGGTGAATTCAAAATCCCAAAGGTGAGAACCACCAGGAAAAGTATGTGTGTGTCTGTGTGGGGAGTCAGACTTTGGAATAATTTGCAAAATGAGATCAAACAATGTCCAACTATCCATGTGTTCAAATTTAAATACAAAAAAAGCATTACTGGCGAAATACAGGGATGAAGAAAATGGGATATAAGGGGGATTGGAAATACTGCATTTCAAACTATGGTTACCTTGTTGTTATTGTTGCTATTATTATATCAGAACTGTTATTATAAGTATTGTGTTTATTTTTATTGTTATTATCACTGGTGCCGCAGTGACATTATGCGCATTATGACGTTGAGGGCTGGTATTGCGAAGATTAGTGTATAAAATATGTGATTATTGTAACTATTATAATTATTGATATCTGACCCATGTAATAAGTATATCCATGAGATTTTGTTGTATTGGACACAAGAGGAGCTATCTATAAAATGTATTTAATAGGGAAGATAAAGGGGTAGGAAAAATAAGCATCTGCTTCTGACTACCCCTTTTCGAACATGTCATGTGACATTATTCTGTTGTTGACTCATTGTTTTTGTCCTATTTTTATGTTCAAATAAAAGTTTTCATTCATTCATTCAAATTTTCAACACAACAGCTCAAAGTTGAAATTATAAACACAGGCATAGAGCGCCCCCTAGCAGTTTAGTGAGAAATTAACATGTGAACTGATATACCCGGTTATAATCCATCCATCCATCCATCTATTATCTGCACCGCTTATCTTCAGTAGGGTCGCGGGGGCAGGGGAGACCCTGAACTGGTTGCCAGCCAGTTGCAGGGCACACCGAGACAGGCAACTCACTCGCTTATTCACCCTGAGGGACAGTTTGGAGCGGCCAATTAACCTGGTATGCATGTTTTTGGAATGTGGGAGGAAACCGGATTGCCCGGATGAAACCCACGCAAGCACATGAGAACATGCAAACTCCACACAAGAAGGTTCGATCTCATGACCTTAGAACTGTGCCGTGGACGCGCTAACCACTCATCTGCCGTGCTGCCCCTGGTAAAAATTTGCCAATAATTTCACAGATAGGTCTCATCGGAGTATAAGTCGGACCCCGGGACAAACTGAAAAATTATGATAACTGGCACTTTGTTTTTTTCTTAACCGTAGCATTATTTTGCCAAGGGAAAATGCCCACAACCCACTGAAGACAGGTCTACGCTCTACATTTGTGTCCTTACGCACCAGTTGAGAAAAACTGGTCTATTCTATTGTAAACAAATGGAAGGAGCGCGGGCATGAGTGTGCAGGATGGCAACAAACCGAAACCATGGCAGATGATAACCTGCCCCCAGCTGATTTTCTATTGCTAAGATTTTTGTTACTATCATTTCGATTGCAAAAGAAGTTATTGGACATCGTTTTGTTAATGTTTTATTTATAGACGCAAACGCAACCAGAGACTGGAGACCAAGTTGAGTTTTTGAGCATAGTTTGTCTTGCAGCAACATCTTTTATTCATGTATCGGCGCGTGCGTGCATGTGTGCGTTTGGGATGCAGTGCAGCGCTAATGTTAACACGGCTATGCTGTTACTGCTCATGCCTGAATCCCATTTGGAGCCTGGCTTGAAAACTCATTTGAAATCCTAACACTGACTTGAAAACGGAATCAAAAACACCACTTTCAAACAGTGACCAGGCTTGATGTGTCACTATGAAGTAAGAAAAAGTTAGAAAATCCCCAAAATATAAAAGTATCAATGGTTAAATAACGGTATAATTTGACTTTTGTTTTTAAATTGGGGTTGTGGCGAGAGAGTGAGTCCTATTGTGATGCTGCCCCTGGTGGACATAGGAAACATAGGAGTGAAGAAAATAAGAAGAGGAGAAATGCGGTGAAGTATATAAAATATATCTGTTTTACACATTTTGACAGCACTAAAAAGTTGTAAGTTGTTTTGCCATGTTTGTTCTCTTAAAGAAACCATATTAAAAGAAAAATATGTTTCCTCACCCATCTTTTTCCATCTGTCAACATTTTTGGAAAAGCGCAGGGGAGCCACTCGGCAGTGCTAAAAGCAGCATAAGCTCCTGATCTGCGGTTTGCCGACCCAGGCTTTATCTCAATACACAAATTATCAACGTAAGACAGTAGGCATTGATTCACCACTCGATGTTACTGTATCATGTAGCACACATGTGTTAAAAACATTTTATGTGGCCTGCAAAACAATGCTGAGAGAAGCACAAAAGAAAAATGTCAAATGACTTGCAGTTTTAAATATGTCCACTGGATGTCATCAAAGGCAGGCGCCGCTCCCTAAACACCAATTGTAGCTGTATTTGCTGATTCCCATTAATCAACTAGAGAACACTGAGGAAACCCATTCCAATAATAGTTTACCTAAAACATATGTGGTGTTTAAGGCAACACAAAAAGTACATAATTGAAAAAAATCCTGCGTGTCTTTGCTGGAGTTAAAAGAAGCTTTAGCCCTGTTCGATAGTAGATATGAAATTTAACAATCTAATTGTGAGCCTCTAAAAAGACCCCAGCCAAACAACTGTGGCAGACTTTTTATGCCATTGTTTAACACCCCTTGTGGTAAGGGTACACCAAACAACAACAACAAAAACTTGAAATACTGAGCAAAAAGAAAGGAAATGGTGCGGTTTGGTCACTTTGAGTGTCTAGGACTCTCTTCCTCCATTTGCCACTGGATAATGGACTTCCATTCAAACCACCCACAGTCCGTGAAACTCTGCAAACACGTCCCTCCCACCCTAACACTGAGCACTGGCTCCCCCCAAGGATGTGTACTGAGCCCCATGCTTTTCACCCTCTACACCTCCGACCGCTCGCCAACCCGCCTCACAAATACAATTGTTAAGTACGCCGACGATACTACCATGGTCGGCCTCATCTCTGTAGGGGACGAGGCGGCGTACAGGGATGAAGGTAAAGTCACTGACAACGTGGTGTTCGAAAAACCACCTCATACTGAACACCACAAAAACAAAAGAACTCGTACTGGACTTCAAGAGGAAAGGCAGGAACCCAGCACCACTCATTATAAAAGAATATCCGGTGACCTCTCCTGTTTTGCAAACACCAGAGCAATGGTAGGGAAGGCCCAGCAGCGACTCCATTTCCTGAGAGTGCTCAGGAAAAATCATCTAAAACAGCAGCTGCTTGTGTCCTTTTACAGAGCCACAGAGCATTCTGACATACTGCATTACGGTGTGGCATGCTGGGTGCACGGCAGCAGACAGGAAAACACTTCAGAGGGTCATCAACACAGCCCAGAAAATCGTTGGTTGCTCTCTACCCAGTCTGGAGGACATTGCCTGCTCTCCCTACCGCAGCAGAGCAGTAAACATCATCATGGACTTTTCTCACCCCGACCACCACCTCTTTAACCTGCTGCCTTACGGCAGACGCTACAAGTCACACAAAACATAAACAAAGATAGTTTCTTCCCCAGAGCCATCACCACCCTTAACACACACCGCACAAAAAACTGAAACTCTTGCAAACACACTACCTCATACAGATTGTCCCTAGGTGTGAATGAATGAGCGAGTTGTCTGTCCCTGTGTGCCTTGCGATTGGCTGGCAATCAGTTCAGGGTGTCCCCTGCCCACTGCCCGATGATTGCTGGGATGGGCTCCAGCACCTCCGCGACCCTACTGAGGATAAGCGGTGCAGCTGATGAGATGAGATGAGATGTCAAATTGTATTCATTTCTATGCTGACTTTGCACAATGTTGCCTATTTTGCACTACCGCATATTGCACTAATACGATCCCAAAACTGTATGTAACATCCTATATGCCCGCACTTTCTTGTTTCTTTGTTTTCTTTTATCCTCACTGTTAAATGTGAAACTGGAGTGCCACGTCCAATTTCTTTGTCACAATATGTTCAACCCATTTTGTAACAATGACAATAAAGGTATATTCTATCCTCATCTCATCTATTCTATTCTATTCTTTATTTTGTAATCTTCTTTGCAATTTGTAGCACTGGTTTTTATTCGCACATCACAATACAGCCACAACTTGTGGGTCAAATATCACACATTATTTCTCTAGATTTAAAATTGAAAACTTACTTCAAATCATGTCTTAAACCTAAATTAAAATTATATCAAATCTTAACAAAAACGTTATCCATCTTGAAACACAAAATTGAACCGTGACTTTTCCTTCTGCAGTTGTGGATGTGTGGTGGTCGCATGGAGGACATCCCATGCTCCAGGGTGGGACATATCTACAGGAAGTACGTCCCCTACAAAGTCCCCGGCGGGATCAGCTTAGCTAAGGTAACACTTGTTTTGTGATTTTGTGGTGGACTCAAACGCAAGAAGCGGGAAAAGGCAAGATGCTCAAAAGCAGATGGCATTTAATAACAAAATAAAGGACAAAATAAAAAACAGTCAAAAACAAAAGTAAAGCTTTCCAATGATACATGGCATAATGTATTTTAGTTACTGGTGACATTGTACAGACACATATCTGTCTGTCAAAGTCTGGCCGCCGTTAAGGGGTGTAAATATCTCATGTTTCAAGTTGGGCGTTTGCTGCTTATAGTCAGTGCGGCTTATGTATGTACAAAAGGATTTTTCCTTTAAAAATATTCTGGGTGCAGATTATAATCAGGTGCGCCTTATAGTCCGAATTTTAAGGGTATAAAATAAGTTTAAAATTCTCTAAAGTTTTGTAATCAAACGGTCAAACCTACTGACAATTGTTCGGACTGCTTGCATATTATATCGAAAACGTTTTTTAGTCACAGGCTGGCATTAGGCTCAAGCACTTTTTAGAGTGAAAGATACAGGTGTAAAGTACTGGCTTGAATATTACTAGAATCATACAGAGGCGAGTCAGACTCTAAATTGCCCCCAAATTTTCAAAGTTTTGAATACACGTTCTCAATGTTGACACCGTCATCTCTGTATATACCGCTCAGAGACGGACACTATTGCCTATGAGTGTCAGTCAACAGAGAGCATATTCGTGAAAACATACTTCACTCTCCTGGAAAAAAACGTGTCTGTTCGAAATGAGTTTTATTGTAGACAGTTTCTTTTATCTATTTATGTCGTCAACATCGACTAATCGTACATGATTCAAATTGAATCTTTTCTTCCGGCGCCGTCACGAATGGCAGCCACTCCAGCAGCTCCCGTGTTATTTTCGATTGTTCTCAGCTCAGGGATGCTGCTGGAAATGTGAATTTCCCTTCGGGGATGAACAAAGTATCTATCTATCTATCTATCTATCTAATCATTGCTACCCCACCACTATCATGTTAAACGATCTTCTAGAACTTGAAGCGCGTGGCGGAGGTGTGGATGGACGAGTACGCAGAGTACGTCTACAAGCGGCGGCCCGAGTACCGACACCTGTCGGCAGGAGACATGACGGCGCAGAAGGTGCTGCGAAGCCGCCTGGGATGCAAGAGCTTCAAATGGTTTATGAACGAGGTTGCCTGGGATCTTCCTCAGCACTACCCGCCTGTAGAGCCCCCCGCTGCCGCCTGGGGCGAGGTAAGAGCTAAAGTGTCGGAGTTGGATTTCAGTGCGGAAGTAGGAAAAGCGCAACGTTAGCAGAAACTCCACTGAGGGAAAGGGCGCATGATGAAATATGTTTGCAATAAGAGCACGTGCAAGCGCACTGTTATTCTGGAAGAATTAGAAACAATGAACACATAACACAAACAATTTAAATTAAAAATACAAAAAAAAAACTAAAAGGTATAGCTATTATTATCAGTCGGTTGGTCATTAGTTAGGTTGGTGAGTTAACAAATTTGGGTTTGTAGGGAGTTCGTAAGAAACAGGTGGTGACCAAGACCTACCTACCTACCTATTCAAGGTTAGGTAAAATAGTAGACTTGTTGATAATGTTAAGTAAGTGAGTGTGTAAAAAGTAGAAAGGTAGGTTAGTAAAAGTATTGATGCATAAATACAGTTTTGTCTAGGTAGGTTGCGATCGGTGGGTAAATAGTTGAGCATTTGTGAGGTGAAATTTGTCAATACAACTCAAACAAATTTAATTTTTTTGGTACACAGTATGTTGAAAGTAGCCTTATATTCCGATATAGACCAGAAAACACACGTTGGAAATAGATGATTTTAATGAATTGCTAATACATACGGTAACCATTTGTCATTTAATCAATTTTACTAGTACTACCAGATTTTATAATTAATGTGTTCTATGGAATACATTTTTCAAAATGGTTTTATGTTTCTATTGATGCAACCCTAGCTCTTGCAGTAGTTTTAATTTAATGCATCTTACAGTCCAGTGCGCCTTAGATGTGAAACATATCCCACAAAAAACTCTTTGGGATGGTGTATCTTATAATCCATTGTGCCTTATAGTCTGAAAAATACAATAGGTACTGTAGGTAGGTATCAATGGTGGGTAGGTAGAGATTGGTGTAGGCAGTTAAAGTCTGGCTTTCCTGATAGATGAAGAAGGTATTTTAAAGTTAATTAGGAGATTGGATTACTGAAACTTGACATTTACTCAAAATAAATTTGTTTGAGCCATTTTTTTCCACATCATTTAACACGTTTAAGAGTAAAAAACAGTAGAGTAATTATATAACATAGTTTTAAATAGGATTTACACTGCACAAGTTATCTCTTAACTCCTATCTCTTGTGTTAAATTTTAACGACACCGAAGTTGTGACTTTTTCACCTAGTGTATCAAAGTAAAATTAATTAATTTTAACTCAATGTTCAGTGTACATTTTATGCTGTATAAAGGAATACACTAGGTTTTCAAAAAGGTTGATATCCTTTGAGATTAACATATCTCAAACACATTATTTAGGCAAACGAAGTTAAAAAGTAATAATATTGAAGACCATACGATTTATTCTTCCAAATCTGAATGAGAAATTCAAAAGCATGCGAACGATTTCACTAATGTTAAATTTGCGTGGTGTGACCTCAAGATGGAAGTTAATGCTATAAAATCCTGCAATACAGCAGATTTGAAACCATTTTGCAAAGAACAGTGTGCCAAAATTTCTCCGCAACATTATGGAAGACTCGTTACCAATTTTTGTAAACTTTTCTTTTCTGTTATTGCTATGAGGTTCATGGGGCAATTTTTAACACAGGGCCAGAAAGGTTTTGATTTTTGGGGTGCCTTGATAAATGGAATCAGCATTTCAAAACTGCATTTTTCCTTGGGTTGTCTCTGAATTATATTGAAATTAGTTTGATGAGCTGAAACGTGTGTGAGTGATAAATGTGCAAAAATCACAGAATAAAGGAAGGTGGCACATACTATTTCACAGCACTGTTATTCATCCATGGCTTTTTTAAGGATTTAATGTTGATGCAGTTCTCC
The DNA here is from genome assembly GCF_059441175.1 of Urocampus carinirostris. Lineage (NCBI taxonomy): Eukaryota > Metazoa > Chordata > Actinopteri > Syngnathiformes > Syngnathidae > Urocampus > Urocampus carinirostris. Next base: position 29,409,383 of record NC_142365.1, read on the forward strand.
CTCTGGTTCCCATTTCCTGACAGCCCCTCTGCTTTCTTATATAATTCCTTGGCAGATCCGCAACGCAGGTAGCGGAATGTGCATGGAAGTCAAACACTTTGTGTCGGGCAGCCCCGTGCGCCTGGAGAGCTGCGCCAAAAGCCGCGGTGATGTGGCTTGGAGTCATGGACAGGTGGGCTGCTCGAGTCCCTGAATCCGGGCCAAAACGCGCCATCCTTGTTTGCTGCTGAAATAGCTTTGGTTGTGCAGGTTTTAACGCTCGGGTGGCGCGAGGACATCCGCGTGGGCGACCCAGTGCACACTAGGAAGGTTTGCCTTGATGCTGTCTCCCACAGAAGCCTCGTCACGCTCTACGATTGCCATGGCATGAAAGGAAATCAACTGTGGCGCTACCGGAAGGTGCATTACTCTAAGACTAGAGGTCGGGAACCTATGGCTCGTGAGCCATATACGGCTCTATTCATGAGTACATCAAGCTCATAGATAAAATCAAACTTGTGCAATTAATTACTGTATCTTTACATGCAAGGCAGATGTCAGTACATGCATATCCGTGATATCGCCAAAGATTTGAGGAGTTTGGTCCAGTATATACAGAGCCTAGCTCTCACAACTGTTTACAGTTAAGGTGTCACATCAACAGACCCCGTTTTGGCTGTACATCGCTAAAGAAAGCCTTACATCGAAGCTCATTCTACAAAGTATGTTTACCGCTGAGACACTTGTGATGAAAACCCACAAAACACCCCACAACATTAGCAGAGCGCCTGGAACAATTTGATTGGGTGAGTGGTAGGAATGGCCAGAGGTATACTCACAACGCGCCGTCTGCACCCAAGGTAAATAGAATAGAATAGAATAGAATTTACTTTTATTGTCATTCTTTGTAACAATGCACACAGAACGAAATGTTGATACACCTGACCCATACAGTTAGACTGTAGTGAGCCGATGCAGCCGCAGCCAAACAGGGCACAGCCATTTTAGTCATTAGGTGACCAAACCCCCCAATTCCAACCCTTAATGCTGAGCGCCAAGCAGGGAGGCAATGAGTACCAATGTTGTAAGTCTTAGGTATGACTCGGCCGAGGCTTGAACCAGCGACCCGGAGCGGGCGCCCTACCATTTAGGCTACCGAGCTGGTATAATAGATAAACAAGTTGGTATCCTAAAATAACTTTGCTTTCACTTTGTTTTCAAACCATTATTTGGGAAAAACATGAGCCTGTTTGGAACATTGACAGAGTTGGTAGCAAAAACGGTCCTGCCAGCGACCAAGAACCAGGTACTTTTTCATTATAGAAAACAAAAAAGAAAGGTAGGCTGGAGCCATGTAGTGGAAAGGTTACTGCAGGAGGGAGAAAAATTTTATGAGGTATATATGGCACATGGGCTCTGGTATTATTATTTCATAGAATTTATCAAATCATCAAACGTCACACAGTTAAATAAAATGTGCCGAAGAATTTGCTTTTTTTCTGGGGAGCGGGTTTGCTGGTGTTGTTGAACTTAGTCTTAGAATATTTTGTGTGTCTCGCTCTAAAAAAAAATCCAGATCTTTTTATTTTAAGGGCTTTTTGGTTCAAAAAGGTTCCAGACCTCTGCTCTAAGACAGTGGTCCCAAACCATGTTCTGTACCACGGACTAGTTTATTGCCTGACAGTGCTTTTACTACCTGGCTCAAAGTCGCTAGTCAATACTTTGGGTGTTCAAATGACATCAATCTGACATCTTATGACATGGGCAACTATTGAACATTTACAGGGACAGCGCGTGTTATTTAGCACTTCCTAGTGGTAAAAAAAAAACCCTTTATTGATTAAAGAGAAAAAACATTTTCATTTAGATAATAAGCAAAGATACATTAATATGTTTTCTTTTTTTTGGTTGTAGTTTGAGAATCTTGCATCTGTATAACATAACCTAAGACTTGTCTAGAGGGTGCCGACATGAATGTCTGCATCTTGTATCTCCGGGTAAGCGGAAAACCAAAGAGCCCACAAAATGCTGGGCAACAAAAAGTGACAGGAAATGGTTGGGTCACTGTAGCCTGTGTCTTCCTTGTGCTTTTTAGTGACAATAAAATGAGGTGACATCTAGTGGTCAAATATTACACACTGTCCATTTAACGTAAAATGGAGCACCACATCGTTTTTTAACGAACACATTAAAAAGCTTGTGATCAGTCGTTAATCTGAAAATTGGCAATATATCAATTCTTAGTACTGTTCTAGCAGTTCAGGTTATTTTATTTAATACACACTCGAGTATTCAATGAAATTGGAATCATGTGCACAATAAATACAATTCTACAAATGGTATTTCTGAAAATAAGACTAAGTCTGCCTAGTAAAAAAAATGAAGCTACATAAAAGTGGGATGAAACAACTTAAATAAAGAGAGAATAAGAAACCATTCACCTGAATCTAGAAGCCAAGATGTGATTGGACCACCTCCAAAACAAATTTTGTCCTGATTTAAACCATCTGGTCTGCATTCACAACAAAAATTCAGTTCTGCAAAGATGATAGTTCTAGAAGATGGACAACCCCTCACAGCCCTTAGATTGCAGCATGCAATCCTGAAGTCCACCAGCGGAGCAGCATTTAGTGTCCGAACATCCAGGTTGAGACTTGAAAGCAGCCTGACATGGTTTTCGAACCCTACTGCTTTGTTGGAGCGATAGCACACTTTCAGGCGCATGAAAAGCATGCATGTTTAAGAAAAATCCACTAAGTATGTACAGCTCAGAGGCTAGCTAGGACAAAAAACATAAGCAGACTGTCTGAACATGTGGTTCATAAGACAATGCTTTCTCACTTTGGGTCTCACTGTACCAGTGTCAATTGAACGATAATAAGAAAATCATAACTCATTTTACTTTCTGTGCGGCCAGCCACCAAATGGGACCACTGCTTTAAGATACTGCTAAAAACAAAACATAGTCTTAGGTCTAACCCGTGCTTCCGGTGTCTTTCTTTGTATGAAAACCTCAGGATAAGAGCTTGTACCACCCGGTGAGCAACAGCTGCATTGACAGCAGCCCGAGTGAGCGGCGAGTCTTCATGAACGCATGCAACCCATCTTTGCTAACTCAGCAGTGGCTCTTCCAGAGAACCAACGCCACCGTGCTGGAGCACTTTAACCGAGGAACCGATTGACATCACCCTTTCGCGGTCAGTTCATATCCAAATAATTATTGTTTTGCCTGAAAAACGTGCCCTACCTTGATACTCTTATGCTATTGAAAGATCATGTACAAAATGTAGACTTGATTCTAGACTGTGGTTTACTGCCTCATACAGTATTACCTCGACATTTCAAGGATGACTTTCACATCCTTGGTACATCAAGGACTTTTAGATTGATAGATTCCACTGAAGATGTGTACTACAAGTTGACAATTTGGAGATTTAAAACTTTATTATACATCTGTAGAGTCTGGTCACCCTCTGTAAACAAAAAAACGTTGTCTTTTGTGGGCTGAGTGACAGTGGCAGTTCACTTTATAAAGCAGTTGACATAATACTCAAATAGGAAACACAAAAAGGAACAGGGAAAATAAAAAATCTTGTGAGACGTAGAGCAAGTCTTTCGAGGTTCCTTTTTTTCGCTGTTTTAATCTGGAAAAAGTTAGAGCAGGTTTATTTGTAGTAAGAAATTTCCACTACATACCACACACAAACCATACATACATACACACAAACCAATCAGAGGACTCCCCTCTGTTTCCTTGGCGGTGATTGGAGCAATCTGAAGGAAACGGTTACTTGTCTATTGACAAACAAATAACTGGTATACATACATACTTACATAGCAAATAATCCAATATTAGTGGCAAATACGATCTATGTCTTCACATAATTAGACGTGGTTTTTGTATTTAACTTTTGACATTGACTAAAGGATGATTTGGTTTGCAATAATCTGTGGTCTCAGCAGCCCTTTGAGTCTCCGTTTGATTAAGGACTATACAAATAAACATGTCTTGACTTGACATAATTTCCTTCATTCATGAAACTCCTCAAAATCAACAAAGTACCTTGCTTGTTTGCTCTTGTGTTCCATTGTTGCATCCCGTCTGTTTACAAGTTGTGCTCTTATGTGGCTTGCCAAAAGCATAGACTTACACGTGGGTGAATGCAACTGTGACCTTCATTATGTATGGATTTACAACTGGTATAACAATATCCCGGATAAGGGAAATTGTGCATGTGCAGTAATGCAAACAAGTAAATGGATCAATTGTTATATCCTACAATTATATGTAGTGGGTGATAATGGGATTAATCATTCCCAGTGCTCATATCTAGAATTTATTATATATCGAACAGATGCAGTCCTTTTAGACTCCCTGTGATTAAGGGCTGTAAAAATGACTTAAATTGAATTCTAGCCATGAGAAATAACAGAAAAACACTTAATCCGTTCCCAGCCTCCCAAAAACTCCAAGTTAACATAAATAGGTATAATAGAAGTCTTCCTCTCTAAAACTACTGTATTTCCCCCAACTATAAGGCACACCTAAAAGCTTTTTTTTTAAATAGCTGACCGTGTTCCTTATAATGCAGTGCGCCTTATATATGGATCAATATTGAGTCTCAAGGTCTCGCAACTAAGGCAAGCAGCCGCCGACTAGATTTTCCCTCTTTGGCAAAGTCGTCCGCGGTGTATGCTGGAATATATATACCGGTGTTTCATTTCCTAACTAATGTGTCAATTGGTCACTATTGGCTAAAGTTATTCTGAGGTAATGGAGGCGGGTGCTTTTTTAGCATTTCCTGGCTCTCATGGGCTAATGCGGGAGAAAAAGTTAAATGTAAACCACATTTCCCTGCACAATGAAATTCTGACTTTGCTGTCCACACAGTTGCCAGCGAAAAAGAAAATGGAAACTAAGAAATGGTTAGCATTTCTTGAACCCAAGAGTTTAACCTTCCTCATGATATGTGAAATGACGCATTTGAGTTTTTGGTGACATCGTACAGACACCGTGTCCGTACGTGTGTCCGTACACATCTGAGACACGTATTTACTTCTTTGCGAGCCGTCGGAATGCTAAGGGATTAATAGGTTTGACTGAACTAGCAGTCAGATAGTTCAGTTGTTGACGATCCCACTGTAGCGCCTTATAATCCGTTGCGCGTTATGTATGGAAAATTTTGGAAAAATAAACTTTTTGGGGGGTGCGCTTTATAACCCAGTGCGCCTTATAGCCATAAAAATACAGTATTAATCCATCCATTATCTGCACCACTTATCCTCATTAGGTTTGCAGGAGTGCTGGAGCCCATCCCAGCCATCATCAGTCAGTGGGCAGGGGACACCCCATCTGGTTGCCAGCCAGTTCAGGGCACACAGAGACAGACGACTCACTCGCTCATTCACACCTAGGGACAATTTGGAGCGGCCAATTAACCTGACATGCATGTTTTTGGAATGTGGGAGGAAACCGTGTCCGGAGAAAACACACGCAGGCACGGGGAGAACATGCAAACTTTGCACGGTAAGGCTGGTAGCTGGATTTTAACCCATGACCACAAAACTGTGCCGCTAATATCTCATCCGTCGTGCCGCCCTGAGATATTAATATGACATCAAAATACTGTAATAGCATAAATAAGATGCTATCCATGAATTCAATTTTGAGATTATTAAGAACAATTACCATGGAGATAGTCTCAAAGGTGTCTTAAAGGTGCATAGGTTTTCTGCATGATACCCCAGCAGCAGCTTTACTTTGTAATCATCACCGTCATTAAGTCAAGTCAAGTCACACTTATTTATATAGCCCTTAATCACAAAAATGTCTTGAAGGACTCCACAGGATTACAATTACAAAATTGCACAATTACCTGATCCCAAACCAGCATGCGGGCAAGGAACAACTCAAAAACCTCAGTGTGAGGAAAAAAGAGAAACCCTGAGAAAGGACCTCACATGTGGCAATCCCCCTTCCAGGATTGACCAGGGTGAGTTACATTTAGCATTACTGTACACAGAATAGTAAACATTAGGTAAGATGTTGAAGATGTCCGGAAAGAGCATGACACCAACGACGCCCCCAGCCTGTAAACTAGTCCAGAAAGTCTATGACTGCCACGACGCAGCTTCCCATCTCTGCCAGCTGGTAAATGCAGCGGTTGACATGCTTCAGGTCAAACGCTGGTCCGCTGACTCATCTCAAATCGTCCTTCTCCTTCGTATCAGCCAGGCAGGCAGTCGGAAAAAGACAGGACAATACAGAAAATGAGGTGGGCATCAATCATAAGCTTTGTAATAGAAGTTTGTCTTAAGCCTCGATTTAAAAACTTCCGTTGAGGTTTGCAGATCTTATCTCCGGAGGCAGGGCGTTCCATAACACCGGGGCCCGGATGGATAACGCTCTCGAGCCTGCAGACTTCTTGGCTCTCGGAGTCACAAGTAGGCATTTTCCGAGCGCAGACTCCGCGCAGGAACATAGGGGGAAATCAAATCAGAGAGATAAGAGGGTGCAAGCCCATGCAAACATTTATATGTTAATAAGAGAGCCCTAAAGTCACATCTTAAGTGGACTGGGAGTCAGTGCAAGTTGGCAAATACAGGAGTAATATGCTCAAACTTTTTGGTCTTAGTCAAAAGTCTAGCTGCCGCATTCTGAACCAGCTGCAAACTTTTAATGCTAGACATCGGGAGACCAGAAAGCAATACATTACAGTAATCAAGCCGAGAAGTAATAAACGCATGAATTAAAACCTCTGCATCTGATTGGGACAGCATCGAACGAATCTTCGCAATATTACAGAGGTGGTAGAAAGCTATTCTAGTAATATTTTTCACGTGTGACTGAAACGACAGATTAGGATCAAATATAATGCCTAGATTTTTGACCGAGTCACTATAGGTGATATTACATTTGTCTAGGTTCAGGGTAGTGTTTAAAAAACAACTGATGACAGTGAGCTGGACCAATAATCAACATTTCAGTTTTTTCTGGGTTAAGGCGTAAAAAATTAAGTGACATCCATCTTTGAATCTCAGTAAGGCAAGCCTCCAGATTTCTACAACTTAAATGTCCAGTTTTTTCCAGTGGCACATACAGTTGAGTGTCATCTGCATAGCAATGGAAACTATTATTATACTTGCGGATAATATCACCAAGCGGGATCATATAAATACTAAAAAGAAGGGGCCCAAGTACAGAGCCTTTGAAGAACACCACAGGGGACATTAGATTGTTTAGAGGTCAGATTGCCATAGTTAACACATTGCATCCTGTCTGACAGGTAGGACCTAAACCACGAGAGTGCCAAGTGCGAACTCACGAAGTTAGGGGGAGAAGCCTCATTTAACACTACAAACTCATGTGGTTTTAACCAGGTCTCACAAAGGCCAATAAGGTTAAGATTGTGTTCAATAATAAGGTCACTGACAAGTAAAGCTTTGGAGGCTAGTGATCTAATATTCAGAAGCCCGAGCTTCAGCACTGTGGATTGAGCTGAAACCTTTCGCGAGTTTTGAACCTTAATGGCAACCTTAGTGGTAACCTCCACGGGATTATACTGCCGGTCCCCGGGTCTTGTGCCTTGCATGACTGCAGATGCAGCACGAATTCCACACCACAGGAATATTGTTGACAGGTGGAGTAGCAGGATGACTAGTGGTAGAAAAAAATGTTATTTCTACTCCCTCCTCACCTAACAAGGGAGAAACAGAGGTAAGAAGCACAGAAGAAAATGCTATAGAAGAGTTCAGATCAGGGTGTGTGGTGCAGTCAATGGTACGCTCTAAGCTACAAAAACTATGTGAATTGCATGAATCTAGCATAGCGCTAGTTAGCTCTAGCGTTACAGACTCCAAACCCGTGGTTACAGGTTCACTAATCATCTGTGACCTGGCCTGCACTAGTGTACCCTGTCATGGAAGGCTTAAACAGTGATCTATATTTTTAGAAAGAGTGAGAGCACCTTCCCAGTTAGGGTGAAGGCCATCTCTCCTCAGCAGGTCAGGTCGGCCCCAGAAAGCAGGCCAGTTATCCACAAACCTAAATCCCTGCTGACTGCAAAAACTAGCCAGCCACCAGTTTAGCGAGACTAGTCTGCTAAACCTTTCATCATTGCCCCTCGCAGGCAAGGGGCCAGAGACAATTACTCGATGCCGACTCATCTTTCTGGCGAGATTACAGGTCCTAGCAATATTTTTTCCTTGTAATCTCAGATTGCCTCATTTTAGTATCATTAGAGCTGACGTGAATGACTATATCGGTGTAGCTAGCCCTGTCCTGGTGTCTAGATTTGCATGTCCGCTCCCTCAAATTACCATCATTGTCGGGTGCTCTGGCCCCAGAAAGACACATAACCGTGGCTGGGGTGCTAAGCTTTATGTGATGGAGTCACCTATAACTAGTGCTAACCAGACTAGCAGGTTCGCTACAGCCCACGCTAGCAGTGGTGTCCGAGGCACCTAACATTTTCCGTTTAAACTGCTCTAGCTCACGGACACGTCCCTCTAGAAGGGCTACTTGCCTACAGAACGGGAGCAACTTTTACAGCAATCCATACTCACTTGTGAGCAGTCGGATGCCGAAAGAGCGTCTTAGCAGCCGTGCGAGGGGATGCCCTTCAACAGCGATCGGCAGCAGCTTCCGACTGTAAAACTATTGTGCGTGGCACTTACCTTGCGCCAATCGTCCGAGATACTGTTCGAGATAAAAAGTCTCAGTCTGGAATTCTGCTATTGTAGGAATCTGAATCAATCTCATAGTCGCGACGACGTGAGCAACACAAAAACTACCGCCACTCGATAACCCGGAACCCAATTAAGCTTACAATGCTAAGGTAAGATGACTTTCCATGGGCTTGTGCCCCGGCATTTTTTTCCTCCTCAACGGTGATAAATGTTCTTTGTCACATTCTTTTACTACAAATAAGGGTCGTCCTCATTGTGTTTGAACACTTCTTGTGGGATATAATCTTCTTGAAAAATTAGTGAAGCCATGCCCTCTGTAAACGTCTCTCCAGCTTTGTCATCTGCACTTGCTGCTTCCCTTTGATGTTACACAGAATGTGTGCCAGTCCATTTTGAGCACTTGGCCTTCTAGTGGTAGCGTCTGGAAATTCTCATAACTTGCAATTCTTCTCGTATGTCAGGCAAGACATCTCACATCCTGAATTTCTCACAACTCAAGGAGCTCAAATGTACAACGGCCACTGTATATAGTTTTTACTTTGCAGAGTAATACGGGTGGTCATAGAACGGATTAACCGCTAAAATCAAGGAATGCTCTATTAAGATGCAAAGGTTACCCATCTTATTTTATCTTATCATCCTTTTTCTATATTTTCTCTGCACAGACGGAAAAAACTAAAACACCCCAACGAGCTGTTTGTCGGACACTCGAGGAAAAGGCGTCCTGAGGTGGCTGCTCGGTCCAACAGGCTATGCTAACGACGTCAAGGATCAAATAAGACCACATCAGAAAATCAGAAGGTAAAATAAAAGCCTAACCCAAATAACTTTGACATTAATGTTGAAAGTTTTCAATATTTATTTCAGATAAAATATATTTGTCCTTAAGGTTAATGGTCATGTTTTGAAAAATAAACTCAGACAAACGTTTGATCATCCTTCCAAATTTACATTAGTGACGTTGTAAAAAAAGTTTGTAATCACTCTGTTAACAGCAGTTTCTATTCCCAGGTGGCTGAGCGAGACAGCTGGTCCCCATAGACCCTCCAAAGAAGTTTGCTGGCTTTTAAAAGCGCCGGTTCAAATGTTAGAAGAACTCCCTCGGTAAAGTCTCGGATTATAACGGGATTTTGGCAGTGTATTCTTCATTTGACCGCCTTTGAACTCTTGGGCACAGGCTGCCGACTTGTTACGCCCACCAGATGTGTTGATACGACGCTTTTATTTTTTTATCCAATATGGTGATTGTTGTGTTGGCGGATTGTTTCTGCTTTCATGTCAAAAGTACTCACACATGCACAAGGAAAAGGAGAGAAGGCGACGGGCCCACACAAAGAAGCTGAACAACTTTGGATGCTAGCACCAAAGCTGGAAAAATGAAGGTTTGGACCTTAAAAGTGTACTTTGCAAGAAAAGGAAAGGGAATAAATATGCAGAACAATCTAGCGTTCAACAAGCAGTATGAAACGGGCTACTGTCATTTCTCCTATACATTTAAAATGCAACATTTTGTATATGCAAAAAAAAAATTAAGCAAATAGAAATCTCATCTTGTCTCTGTTGTGGTTCCACAATATGCAAAATTGCTGTATTGTTTCTACAGCTTTAAGAAAGACACTTACAAAATGCAGATCTTGAAAAAAGGCCAATTCTTATCACAACTAACATCCTTTACATTGCTTAAGGCAGTCTTTCTCAACTGGTGGGTCGGTACCCAACAGGTTGTTAGGGTCGGTACCCAACAGGTTGTTGGGGACCCATTTTCAGTGACCTTAAACCGGCCTTAAACTTGACTAATAATGCTATAAAGTTAAAAAAAAAACACAGTCAATCAAACTCCGATAGTGGCGATAAACCCCTGGTCGATCTCTTTGTTCAGTCAATTGTCACTGTGTAGTGGGTTTTACATAATTCACCCACGGAACCATTGTTTAGTTAGCGAGTTCCTAGCGTCCCAACCAGGCACAGAGACTTTGACCATGGGTGAATTCTGGGGGGGCTTGTGTAGTGGGTTTTACATAATTCACCCACGGAACCATTGTTTAGTTAGCCGGCTCGAGCCACTCTCGTGTTTGTTTTTCTTATTGCAAGTTTAAATGTCATTAAAGCAGCTTTCGTTGGCACCTTTGTTTGACACTCCGCCTATGACTCCCGTCTCTGCTCGCTACATTGGTGACCCCGACATCTCGTCTCGTGGAAGTTTTCCAAAGGCCGTGCATAATACTGAGCATACCGACATGGCATACGCACCCGTTCTCAAGCTCCCCGAGTTCTGGGAGTCATCGGCGTTAACATGGTTCGCACAAGCAGAGGCTCAATTCGCCCTGCGCGGAATCATTGATGATGACTCTCGCTATTACCACGTGGTGTCTGCTCTGTGGAGCTCAACTGCAGCCAGAGCGGTGAGCTTCATCACATCCCCTCCTGAACTGGATAAATATAAGGGACTGAAGGCATATCTCCTCAGAATCTTTGAACTTTCGCGTTCTGAGCGTGCTCGACGCCTCCTTGCTATTCAGGGCTTAGGAGACAGTAAGCCATCGGATCACATGGAAATGATGTTAAACTTGCTTGGCACCGAAGAGCCAAATTTTCTTTTCACTGAACTTTTTCTGCGTCACATGCCGCCGCATGTCCAGACGGCGCTTGCGAATACAACCATTACAGATCCGCGTGCACTGGCAGAGGAAGCGGACCGGTTTTTCCTGGCCACACATAGATACACACATGAGGTGCTGGCCCCTACACGCACCTACACACCATCAAGTGCGACGCCCCCAGCCAGCAAGGCACGCGCGGCCACTGACGATCAGAATGTGTCAGGTCTGTGTTACTACCATGCACGTTTTGGGCCCAGGGCCAAGAAGTGCCGTCCCCCTTGCACCTCCAACGCGACGGGAAACTTCAAGGCCTGCACTCTGTAGCGGCCGTGAGTGCAGGCGCAAGAAACCGGCTACTGTTCATCCGGGACGCCATCTCCGGCCAAAAGTTCTTGTGTGACACCGCCGCCCAGAGGAGCGTCCTCCCTGCCACTGTGGACAATGTGGGGGGGGGAACACATGGACCTCCATTAACTTCTGCCAATGAAACCCCCACCCGCACATACGGGACACGGACAGTGGACGTGTGTTTTGGGGGTCAGCAGTTTGCATGGGACTTTGTCACTGCGGATATTGCTTTACCTCTTCTTGGTGCAGATTTTCTGTGTGCCAATGGATTACTCGTCGATGTGAAAAATGGCCGCCTCGTTGACGCATTGAATTTCTCCTCTCTCGCGTGTGTCCGCGACAAAGGGATTTTTAAAAGTCTGTCCAGCTCTCCCTTGGACGGTGATATTTACCATCGGCTCCTCGCTGAGTTCCCCAGTCTGGCGAAGCCCACCTTCTCAGCCTCCACGACCAGACATGGGGTTGAGCACCACATTGAAACCAAAGGGCCCCCTGTTCATGCCAGGGCCCGACGACTCAATCCAGACAGACTGGCAGCTGCTAAATCCGAATTTGCTAACATGGAACGTCTCGGCATCATTCGCCGATCAGACAGCCCCTGGGCCTCTCCACTACACATGGTCCCGAAACCAGGCGGTGGCTGGCGCCCATGCGGGGACTATCGCCGCCTTAACGAGGCTACCACGCCCGACCGTTACCCAGTCCCGCACATTCAAGACTTCTCTGCACACCTGACGGGCAAACTTCTCTTTTCCAAGGTGGACCTAGTGCGTGGATATCACCAACTGCCAGTGCATCCCTCAGATATACCGAAGACGGCCGTGATAACTCCATTTGGGTTGTTCGAATTTCTCAGGATGCCGTTCGGACTGAAAAATGCCGCTCAGTCCTTCCAAAGGCTGATGGATTCAGTGCTCAGGGACATGCTTTTTGTGTTCGTCTACCTGGACGACATCCTTGTTGCCAGCTCCTCAGAAGAGGAACACTTGGAGCACCTCAGCGACCTCTTCACCAAGCTCAGTCAACATGGCCTGATTATAAATCCCGCGAAATGTGTTTTTGGCGTACCCTCCATCCACTTCCTCGGGCATCTCATAACCAAGGATGGGGCTTCCCCCCTAACGTCTAAGGTAGAGGCCGTCTCCACCTTTCCTCAGCCGCCAACTGCACGGGGCCTCAGGGAGTTTCTCGGCATGGTGACATTCTACCATAGGTTTATTCGCCGAGCCGCTGATGTCATGCGCCCACTCTACGAGGCCCTCAAGGGTAGGTCACCCAATCAAGCTGTTGAATGGACCGCTGAGAGGTCCAAGGCATTCGAGGACACAAAAACCGCGCTGTGCCAGGCAGCCATGCTGGCTCACCCAGCCCCCGGAGCCCCAGTCGCACTGACTACAGACGCATCAGACCTAGCAGTGGGTGCCATGTTCGAGCAGTGGGTTGACAATGCTTGGCAGCCACTCGCCTTTTTTAGTCGCCAGCTGGTCCCCAGAGAACGTAAATACATTGCATTCGACAGAGAACTACTTGCCATCTGGTTGGCGATTCGCCACTTCCGTTTCATCTTGGAGGGCCGTGAGTTCATCGTCTTTGTTGATCATAAGCCTCTTACGTGCTCCATGTCCAAGACGTCCGAACCGTGGTCCGCCCGCCAGCAGCGCCAGCTGTCATTCATATCGGAATACACGACTGACATCAGGCACATTGCTGGGAAGTCCAACGTGGTTGCGGGTTGCCTGTCCAGAGCAACCATCAGTGCTGTGCAATTGGGGCTTGATTATTCCAGTATGAGTGTGGACCAGGCTTCTGATAACGGCGTCCAAACGCTCAAGAGCTCAGACACTGGTTTGCGGCTGGAGGAGGTTGCGGTCGGAGACTCAGGGGCCAAGCTTTGTTGTGACCTCTCCATGGGTTGGCCTAGGCCGCTTGTCCCTACTGGCTGGCGTCGGGCTGTTTTTGAGGCAATACACGGCCTGTCTCATCCTGGCAGGAAAGCATCCATTAAGCTAGTGGCCCAGAAGTTTGTGTGGAAAGGGATGAGAAAGGACGTCCGGGACTGGGTCGACTCATGCGTGGCATGTCAACGCGCCAAAGTGCACCGTCACATCAAGGCCCCATTGGTACCATTCGCCATCCCCGAACGGAAGTTTGACCACTTTATCATTGACCTGGTGGGCCCACTGCCCCCTTCACACGGTTTCACTTACCTCCTGACGATGGTGGACAGGACGACCCGTTGGCCTGAAGCAGTTCCGCTGACTTCCACCTCAGCTGTCGATGTGGCCCGGGCGTTCATCGGCACATGGGTCGCCCGTTTTGGACCCCCTGCAGATCTCTCATCTGACAGGGGCGCACAGTTCACCTCCGAGGTGTGGAACACGGTTGCCGAGAGCCTGGGAGTCAAATTTCACCGCACCACTGCCTACCACCCCCAGGCTAACGGGTTGTGCGAGCGGTTCCACCGCTCGATGAAAGCGGCCCTGCGCGCCAGCCTGACCGATGGGGACTGGGTCGATAAGCTACCCTGGGTCATGCTGGGACTGAGGACCGCTCCCAAAGAGGACCTTCAGTGCTCTTCAGCTGAGTTGGTTTACGGTCAAGTGCTGCGGGTGCCAGGTGATTTCATCCCATACCCAACGACACCCTGGGCCGCATCCAGGGAGAAGTCCATCTTGCAGGGCACTGCAGGAGCGTTTGTGCCTATCCCCACATCGCGACACGGCAGGCCATTTTCACGGGTTCCCTCCAACCTGCGCTCGGCTGGTTTTGTTTTCATTCGCCACGATGCCCACCGCGGACCATTGCGCCCTCCTTATGATGGACCGTTTAAGGTCCTGCAGCATGGTGACAAGACCATGGTCGTGGACATTGGTGGTAGGCCAGAGACTGTCTCCGTGGACAGGGTTAAGCCTGCCCACATGGATATGTCCAAGCCATTGGAACTGACCCAAGCCCCACGGCGCGGCCGTCCTCCTGCGGCACGACCCTCCGGCCCCGTGGGTACCCACTCTGACCCTCCACCCCAGCACCTGTGGGCTCTCCAACTGAGTCCACAAGCTCTCACCCCCCCGCTGTTCCAGCTCCTTGTACCCGCAGTGGCCGGGTCAGCGTCCCAACCAGGCACAGAGACTTTGACCATGGGTGAATTCTGGGGGGGCTTGTGTAGTGGGTTTTACATAATTCACCCACGGAACCATTGTTTAGTTAGCCGGCTCGAGCCACTCTCGTGTTTGTTTTTCTTATTGTAAGTTTAAATATTATTAAAGCAGCTTTCGTTAGCATCTTTGTTTGACACTCCGCCTACGACTCCCGTCTCTGCTCGCTACAACTGTTTCAATTGTGTTTGAGTGGGGTCACATCTTGTTATACTGTGATTTCGTCTGTTTTAAATTTATTTTTTGTCTACAATAGTGGGTCCCATTAAAATTAGTGATAAGTGGAAGGAAAAGTGACAACGATGGAGCCTTGGAAAGACATGATTGCGACATACAAAAATGGTGTACAAGTGCCATTGTGACAGTTGAGAATCACTGGCTTAAGGGACAGTGTGTATCATTTGATGTGGGTGTTTCGTGCGGCACAACTGAAAACGAGTGCTAAAAAGCACAAGGATGAGTACACGCGATGTAGACTTAAAGTGACCAAACTGCACCAATTCTCTTCTTTTTGTGTTCAAACCTTCTGCCATGTTTTTGGTTTTCAGGTACTTGTAGGAGCAAACTGGCATGTCAGCTCCCTCTAGGTTAAACTCATTCATCCATCCATTATCTGCACAGCTCATCCTCACCAGGTTCACAGGGGTGTTGGAGCCCGTCCCAGCATTCTTCGGGCAGTAGGCATGAGACAAGGTGGCACTGAACTGGTTAGATAAATACTTTTTTTAAGAATTAAGTTTTTCTATTTTACTACTAGGAGGTGCTGAATAATGGAAACTGTTCCTTTGCATTCAGAATTGTTTACCAAAATGTAAACCATCAAACTGCTTATACAACCATTTATTTATTCACAATGTGTTATTTTATTTTCTAAAGGATAGTGACAGCTACAGACTTCAATTACATATAATTAACTGATTCCAATTGACCTCTATTGATATTCAGACAAAATTGAACCTAGCCTAGCATTAAAGATGCTAAACGAAACGTACACAATTGTTTACACCGATAACAATTTATTTACTCAACTATTCCCCAAAACACATGTTCACACCAACACATTTTTCATATACTTTACCCAAATGCACAAGGTGGAAAAGGCTCTTTCAAATTTTGAAGCAAATCATGTTTTATTTAGCGCAGTCCTCCACAAAAAGAAAGACAAAAGGCTTTAATTGCCGTATGGGAAAGCAAAGTGTACGTGTGTTTGCAGATCTTTCAGGAAACATCTGCTACTTTGCGTCATAAATCATTACTGCAAACTGCACAGAACAGATGGAGGGCAAGATTTATGCACTCTATCCAAGCAGTGATTGACAGTGTGTGTGTGTGTCTTAAAGATTACACTACATGATGTGCAAAATCTTAATGGATTCTCTTTCGATGGTGACTTTCATGCAGAGATTGGTTGAGTAGTCAAAAGAAAATTCTCAAGTAAAAGTACCGTTACGCCAGGAAAATATGACTGAAGTAAAAAGTGGTCATTCAAATAATTACTTGCTGAAAGTAAAAAAGTAATTGGTGAAAAATATACTCAAGTACTGAGTAACTATAGCAAAGTCTTATATTTTGTTTTTTTATTTTGATTAAAACCATTTAATCAGATCATTGTATTATCAATATCCACCAAATCAACAATAAATTACATTTAATTTAAAAAAAGATTGAAATAATAGTAACCTAGAATATGCAGAGAATAATGGAAAGATTAAAAAAAATCTGGTAAATTTAAGTTATTTCATAAACACTTAAGTCATAAAAATAAAAGTCAAAGAAAAAAATTAAGCACAATTAGCACATTTAAAGGCCTGCCTTGCAGGCAGAAAAACAAATTAACCCAGGGGTCAGTGACCTAAAATGTTGAAAGAACCATATTAGACCCAAAAATGAATAAATGTAGGAGCAGCAAAAAACGTAAAGCCTTAAATAAGCCTTATAATGAACGCAACACATGCTGTATGAATTTATATTAGCCTTCTATCAAAATGACTACCTTGGATGCAGCACATCATGTGGAGAATGATATAACTACTTTGTTGTATGATACCTTCTCAAGTTTAACGTCAATACAATATAAATAAATTACAGTATGTTTAATCTATTTGATCAACCAGTTCAGGGTGTCGCCTGCCCACTGCCCGAAGATAGCTAGGATGGGCTCCAGCACCCCCACAACCTTACTGAGGATAAGCGGTGCGGATAATGGATAGATGGATAATATATTTGATAAGATTAAAGAATTGCAAGAAAGAAACCCAATTTTTGATGTCATTTTCAGGATTCGAAATAACAAAATGGAACATGCATAACTTGCCCTCTACCTGGGCAACAAGAAGAGTGCAATAAAATGTTGCATGCCATACAAGTAAAACTATATCAATGAATAACGGAATGTGGTATTGTTTTGATAAAATCAATTGAATGCAATTAAGAAACCCATTTTTTTATGTCAAATTTATTTTGAAGATTGGAAAAAAACAAGAGGTGCAAAATGTGCCCCTTACCCGAGCAACAAAAAAAAGTGCAATATAATGCTGCATTTGTTTTTAAAAATAAGAATAGAAACCTTTCGAAAAGGCCAAGTAAATAAAATTCCATTAAGCGTCTCACTCAGGGGACACGGGAGAGGAGAGGAGAGGAGAAAGGAAAACAAGCCAAGTCAAGTCATGTGTATTTGTATAGCCCTTAATCACAAAGAGTCTCAAAGGGCTGCACAGACCACAGATTATTGCAAACCACAGACTATTATGACACCATCACCTGATCTAAAACCTACATGTGGGCAAATAATACACAGATATTGTCAACATAAAATATAGGTTATTCATATGCTGTAGAATAGAAGTGTGTTTTAATCTTAGACCTAAACATTTTCACTGAGGTTGCAGATCAAATCGCAGGGGGACGAGCATTCTACAGCAATGGGGCCCGAATGAAGAACGCTCTCGGATCTGCGGATCTCTCCTTAGCTCTTGGAATCACTCATTGGGTTGAACAATTTTTACCGACATTTTTAACAGCAATTAAACATATTCACAATTTCATTATATCATTTTCTAACAATATGAGGTTTGAACACTAGTAAACCAGCATTTTAAGAGCGAAGGCTCAGGACCGAAACATAGAGGTAAATTAAATCTGACAGATATCAGGGAGCAATGCGTGTACTAACTTAAGGGTTCAGTGTAGCGAAATAAGAGTACAGTTGCTCCTTCACAAATTTACTCAAGTAAAAGTAAAAAGTACAGTGATTAAAAATAGTCTAAAAAAATGTAAAATAATTTACAAATAAAAATACATAATTCAGCACACGTTTACCGCAAATTCTGTGCTTAGTGTGCCCCATTAATTTTCCCACTAGTTTGTAGTCCCTTTATAAACCACGCTACCCCATGTGCTGTTACCATTCACAATTAGTGACACACAAATATATATGCTCATATAAGAAGACCCCCGGATTTTAGTATACTTTTTATAGTTAGCAAAAATGTCAGTATATGTGGTAGGGAGAATATCTCCATGAGGAGAATATCAGTGAATTTGTATTCTGTGCTTGAGACAGCGCCACAATAACTGTATTCAGTTGTATTTAGTCTGTGAATATAAACCCCTTTTAGAAATGCTTTATCCTGAATCGAGGGATGTACAAGTATGTGACATCGTAAGTGACGCAAGAGTCAAAGTGCGCCAGTCAAACCCATCACTTCCCACCCGTGAACTTGTATCAGCTGATCATCCCTCTCGTGCTGTAGTTGCACTTCTAGTCAAAATCTTTGTTACAGCATTGGAAAACGTTAAAAGTTTTTGTTTTCGTGTTTGTCCTCAAACAGAAACAATATTGAAACAAAAATACATTTTCTTCCCCCCATCTTTTTCAATTTGTAAACATTTTTGGAAACGCGCCCGGGAGCCACTTGGCAGCACTAAAGAGTCTCATGTGGCCCCTGAGCCACGAGTTGCAGACCCCTGATTTACGAGGTTGATTACGAGATTTTAATCTGTTCTCCTTATTAAATTATCGAAACACTGATGTGATACTCCACGTGGCAAGATGCATTTCGTTAATATATGAAACTTTTCCCTTTAGAATAATTTGTCAATCGATTATTTATTCAAATAATATATTGACCCCTAAATTCCGACTAAAGGTCCGCCATTTTGTTTTGTTTTTAATTTAGAATACTTTTGCTGAATGAGGTGAAAATAGTCGAAGCATCTTTGGTCAATGAGCCGCATGCTGCCTCACAGAAACATCGGCCCAATTCGAGCTTTTATAACCAGTAGAATTCGCCACCTGAGCCGCCAGCGATTGACAACAAAGGATTCTATCTCATATTCCGCTCTTGGGATTCTGTCGCCGCCGGGAAATCGGACATCCATTCCGCATGTTGCCTGATCCAAATTAAATTCCGCCTGCATATTCTACACCGTTATGTACTCCCCCACCCTGAAATGTCTGAATTGGAGAGAAAAAAGGCAGCAAGGAATCCCTAGAAAGCAAACTCTGAACTGAGTTTCACTTGCCTCCTCGGAGAATTGCACAGAAAAGGTAAAGAGGAATAGAAAAACTTGTTCTAAAACGTTTTGCCTCAGAAATGGAAAAGTGAATGAAAGTCAATTGCATAAGCCTGAAAAGTTTCATAGTATTTTATAGTACAGTGGAACCTCGGTTTTCGAAGGCCTCTCAGTTCGAACAAATCGGAGTCCGACCAAAAATTTTGAAAAATTCTTGCTTCACTGTTCGGTCAAAAAATCGGAGTTCGAACGCCGGTAATGCATGAGTGCGTAAGCTAGGGTGCAATGCTGAGTGGCGTACGGGTGTAGATCGCTCTTTTCGTGACCAACTGTTATCGCATGTGGACGTGCTTTGTTTTGGTTTCGCTTTTAATATAGGTGTACGAAGTGTTTTAGCCCCTAATTATGCCTTAGAAGAAAGTCAGTGCAAGCAGCAAAGTTGCTACAGGTGAAAAAAAAAGTAGTGTGTACAACTATTGCATTTAAGAAAGAAATAATGGCAAAATGTGAAGGAGGTGGGCAAGTGCCTTATGCTGACCACCACAAAGGTAAGAAATCCTATTCATAATTCTTTTCTTTATTCTTTTTTTTTTTACACGTTCATGTTAGCGTAATCTTTTGTACGGAAGATTACGATAACGCGAACGTACGATTAGCCTGGGTTAGCTCTATGTTTACGTTAAACATTCAAGGTAAACATTCAGGGTGTTGGAACGGATTAAAACGATTTACATTGTTAATGGGAAAAATGATTTCGGTGATCGAACAAATCGGTTTTCGAACAGGGTTCTGGAACAGATTATAATCGAGAACCGAGGTTCCACTGTATTAGTGTAGTTACTTTTTTAACATGACAAACTTCTAGGCAGTGACGTGCGCCCCACCTGTCATCATGGACATATACACTAAATTTAAATGGTTGAATTTAGTCAGTTCTTTCTCATTTAACTTTATAATGATGTGATGCCTGTTTACACAATAGTTCATACATTTTCACCTATTATCAAAATTAAAATTTAATTAAAATGTAGATTTTTTGACCACTAGGAGGTGCTAAATATTATACTTTTTCCCAATTTGGAATTATTTAACAAGTAAAAAAGTATTCATTGGCAAAATATTATTAACATCGCATAATTCAGATATTTTTAGGCCAGCAGAAAGGGCCTTGCAGGGCCCACCACTGAGTTTCACCCAAGGGGCCAAAGATATATAAAAAAATTTTTTTTAAGGGGAGTGGGGGCGAATAAAAATGAATTTTCCGACAACAAAAGGAGACGAAGCGCACCCAGGGAGTTGCACCAAGCATAGGGCCTTAGCACACACCTCAACTCTAATAGCCTTGGCTGGTTGACGCAGGTTAAAAGAATTGAATATCTGGCAGCTGGCGGCCAATACATCTCTGACATGTCCGACGTTGCCCCGAGCTAATAGAACAAGCTCGCCCAATTCCCCAGACAGAGAAATTAGCATAAGCGAATGTGGATTCGCAATTCAATGGGGTCGGCTTCACTCACAGTCAGGAAGCGCAAAAGCTCTCTCATTACGCACCAAAAGAATACTTTATCATTGTTAAGCACAAAAATTACATTTTTTTTTGTCACAAGACTACCTTGAAAGGACATTGTCTATTTAGTGGTTCCTAGTGGTGAACAATGTAATTTATTAAAAAACAAATACAGTAATCCCTCGGTTATCCTGGTTAATAGGGACCAGAACCCCCCTGCGAAAAGTGAAAGTATTGCGACACTTCATAAAAGCCCCCAAGGAAAACACCTACCCCGAGATGACGTTCTTACTGACAAGGTGTTGGAGCTTTATATTAATATAACTCAATTGCTGGCAAAAATATTCCGGCCGAGATATTTATTTTAGTTGAAAACTACTTCGCGAATGCAGCATCCTGGCCATCTTTTTATTAACAAGACTCTATACAACTTCAAGCAGACGTATTTTTGAATGCTCTTGTGTTCTCTTTGATTTGCGTATTCCACATTACATTCGCCGTTTGAATGTTGCTCTCGGCCCATCGCTGGCTAGGAAAGCGAGCTCTGTTGTAGGCAAAGAGCTGGACAGCCTAACAACAGTAGCTGAGAGACGAGCACTGAAAAAGCTGAGGTCAATCATAGACAATCCATCGCATCCACTACACAGCATTATCTCCAGACAGAAGAGCAGTTTCAGCGACAGACTGCTGTCACTGTCTTGTACTACGGACAGACTGAAGAGATCTTTTCTTCCTCATGCCATGAGGCTCTTTAACTCCACCCGGCAGAGTAAAGGCCCACATTAAACCACACCACCTACATTGGATATTACCGAATCTTACTGCAATATGTATTCTGTGTAGCACTATTTAGTTACTCTATATAACACGCTACGGTGGGCATTTGCACGTCACACTGGGTATTTGTATATTGTATTCTTTTGGCTTATTATTGTACTGTTCTTAGCTCAGGGATGCTGCTGGAAATGTGAATTTCCCTTCAGGGATGAATAAAGTATCTATCTATCTATCTATCTATCTATCTATCAAAAGTACTTTTTCAAAATGTCTTCATCTCAAAAACGAAATGAAATGACTTTATTGTCTTTTGTCAGTTCCACTGACAATCAGTTCAGGTATCTCCTGTTAGCTGTCCGAAAAGCAGCTGGGGTTTGCTCCATCACCCCTGTGACCTCGATGTTGATAAGCGCAGCAGGGGTGTGCTCCATCACCCCTGTAAACTCGCTGTTGATAAGTGGCGCAGACAATGGATGTCTTTGTTAATTTTTTCAAACTGTGTTCCCCATCACAGCAAATAACATTTTGTCCATCTTTATTCTGATGTGCCCACTTTTTGACAGTTTGATATGTCCTTTGGAGAGTTCATTGATTTTCAAAAAATGTCTTTTCCCTTTAGTGGAACTCAGTGGCACTTAGAGTCTCGTTAATTCTATCGTACTTACGTACTGGGACGTTTTAGTAAATTAGCTGGGCTATTCAATGGCCTAAATTTTTCTCTAAATTAAAGATCTAGTAGAAATTATGTTAGTTTAATTAAATTCTATCCATTTATTTCCCGTGCAGTTATATTTTCAAATTATCATGATCTGTATAGAAATCAATTAATCCCTTATTTATAAATTCCTTTGATCTTTTCCAGAATTTGTCAATCTGTTTCTCATTGTTTTCTAAAAATGCTCTTTTCCATGGAAACTGTTTTCTTTTAATTCAACCAAACCATAAGTCAGCATTTGTTACATATTAATTACTCATTTGTCAATCGTAACACGCTCATTCTTAAAAGAATTAAGTGTGGAATCAGTTGTTCTCCTAAGGGATCTTGTCCTTTGGGCTAAACTCGTAAAAATTCCAAACCTTCACACTGCATAAACATCAAAGATCTCAAAAAATGCCAAATGGAACTCAATGTCAAAACGTTTTAATTGTCATTTCCTCTCTCTATAATCATAATCAATCTTTTCTTAATGATTCAATATAAAACAATGCACACCTGTCACTTATGAATTATCTTGTTGACTCGCATTTATATTATATCTCATCTCATCTCATCTCATTAGCTGCACCGCTTATCCTCAGTAGGGTCGCGGGGGTGCTGGAGCCCATCCCAGCAATCATCGGGCAGTGGGCAGGGGACACCCTGAACTGGTTGCCAGCCAATCGCAGGGCACACAGGGACAGACAACTCGCTCGCTCATTCACAGCTATGGACAATTTGGACCGGCCAATCCACCTGAAATGCATGTCTTTGGAATGTGGAGGAAACCGGAGTGCCCGGAGGAAACCCATGCAAGCACAGGGAGAACATACAAACTCCGCACAGTAAGTCCGGTAGCTGGATTTGAACCCACACAGGAGGTTCCCAAGACCTTAGAACTGTGCCGCACACGTGCTAACCACTGCGCCGCCGTGCTGCCCCATTTATATTATATTATTATCATAATCTTTGTTCTGTGCAATAGTCTTTGTTTTGTGCAGCCCTTCGAGATCTTTTGTGATTAAAGGCTTTACAAATTAACATGACCTGGCCTGACTTAATACTTGTGTGTCCTTTTTCCTCTTTTTTTAAAAAGAAAACGCATTTCATTCAGTGACTGAAATGGCTTCAGCTACGTTATTAATGCTTTCTAGTCTCAAATTTTAATTTTATTTCAAAATTTTGATTATTTGAAACGATTCAGATCACCTACTCTTTTGTGTGCAATATTCTATTGAGAGTAATCTGTTTTTGAATATGGGTAAAAACTAAGGAAATAACATATTTCCGTATTACCCCTCTCTCTTACTGGTCCATTTACGAACGAACGAGAAAATGGACACTAAGTTAAGGTAAGTTTCCAGTCGCAGTCTTTGCTTTATTCGTCTTTGCTTTATTATTAGGAGCAAAACTACACGTCTTGGGGTTTTTACCCTTTTGCTATTCACATGTCCAACGAGAAATAATTAGTCTTATTTACATATTTTTCTTTTTAAACTATTCTGTATAATTATCTTGTATTATACACTCGGTATTCTCGTTTGCCCACGTCCCTGCGTCCTAGATGCATCATTTTTGCTAGGGACGCATAGTCTCGAATCAACGTGTGTCCCCGGGACACAACTTTTTGCCACGAAATTGTCATTATTACCTAATGACTCTTTAACAAAGATTTACTGCACTCCAAACTTTTTTTTATTTTTCTGCACGCCGATCTTGGCTAACGAGATCTCGTCGCTTCGAGATTACGTCATTGTTGTGGTACTTGTCGTCGAGCTATGGTTAAGTCCGTCTTCTTTAGACAACCGGCTTTTTTGGCTCAACTCATTAAAGGGAGCTGGCTCTCAAACGGTTCACTTACTTTGGTGATTGATATTACGAAATATGTTGTATAAAAAGGTTAAAGAAACAAGGAAGTACAAAAGGAGAAAATGAAAAAAGACAGGCCTGTGGCCATCCCCCTGATTGGTACATTACCAACAACAATTCGATGCAGAAAATTTGATGTTTAAAACTGAATGAATATATATAATATATAGATTTCTACTATATATTTGTCATTGAGTTACAACCTCAACTTCGATAACACTAAATCTTGGGGGCCCATAGATCCCCGAGTATGCGAGTCCCCCAGGGGCAAAAACATTATACACTTTTACCCTATTGTTTTACATCTATCATATTATCATTTTTGATTGTTCAGATGTCAAACGATTTCATATACATATATATATATATATATATATATATATATATATATATATATATATATATATATATATATATATATATATATATATCATGTCTTTCACCTATTAACACCCTTTTTTATTTTACGCACCTTAATAACTCATTTAATACCTTCCTCTTCGTTCCATTTCCTGGCTCTTCTATCTTCTTTGATCCTGTTAATAACTTAATTAGCTTCAAAATTGATATCGACTTACTCACCTCTTATCTTCTGTACCTCCTTGGTCTGGCCATGCGGGGTCGCCATGTAGAGTCCAAATGAGACAAGAGCCACATCTCATGATTATCTCCATCTTTAGGACTTATAAGGCAACGTTAGTGAAGTAGTGTTACTGCAGACTTAATTCTGAAGTATTCCCATGGTAGTATTTTCCATAGTAATATTTCTGTAGTCTAATATTTTCTTATTGTAACAATGAAATTGTGTAGTGTTCGTATAGTATTTCTATTGTATTTTTGTAGTAGAATTTTTATTATCGTAATACTTTGCCAATGCATTTCTTCTTCCTTTGTGTTTAACTGTAAATGAATGCATGTATTAAAAGAAATCAAACCCGAGAGGTTTAACTCGGATCCAACTGTGGAACAACTGTATTTGATTATTTTGCTTACCTCTGTGCTCAGCATCTTTTTTCTATAATATAATTTGCGTATGTATTCTGTGGTATGTCTTTCTTCTCATTCTAAAGCAAAACAATATGTTATGTCCATGTCTATTTGCATTCAATTAGATATTCATCCTTGTAATAATTTTGTAGCTTTTTTGTTATAAATGGTAAATTTCTTCCATCTTCGTAACGTTGCTAAAAATCGTCCTATACTGTCTCAGTCGGATGCGGAGATTATGATTTATGCGTTTGTTACCTCCCGTCTCGATTCGTGTAATGCACTACTCTCCAGTCTTAGAATGACCAGAATCAAGAGTCTTCAGCTGGTACAAATTGCCGCAGCGAGGCTTATAACTCGGACAAAAAAATCCGATCACATCACCTTTTTGGCTAACCTGCATTGGCTCCCTGTTAGCCTAAGATGTGATTTCAAGGTTCTCTTAGTATTATACAAAATCATACATGGACTTGCTCCCTCATATCTTTCAGATCTGATTCCCCCCTATGTTCCGGTCCGAAGCCTTCGTTCTGAGAGCGCCGGTCTTCTGGTTATCCCAAGAGCCAAGAAGTGTTCCGCTGGTTCGAGAGCGTTC
Organism: Urocampus carinirostris; assembly: GCF_059441175.1. NCBI lineage: Eukaryota > Metazoa > Chordata > Actinopteri > Syngnathiformes > Syngnathidae > Urocampus > Urocampus carinirostris. The sequence continues at coordinate 29,435,100 of NC_142365.1, forward strand.
TCCATCCGGGCACTGGTGCTGTGGAATGCTCTTCCCCCTGAGATCCGATCTGCAACTTCAGTGGAAATGTTTAAATCTAAGCTTAAAACTCACTTCTACTCTATAGCATATGAATAATCTATACTTTCTGTGGAAAATATCTCTGTATTATTTGGGATTGCAACATCCTTTGCTGTCTGGTAATCCTGGAAGGGGGATACTGGTGTAATAATAGTCTGAAAAATAGTCTGTGTAATATAGTCCGTGTAATATAGTCTGTGTAATAACCTGTGATCCATTTGAGACTCTGAAAAATAGTCAGTGTAATATAGTCTGTGTAATATAGTCTGTGTAATAATCTGTGAAGCCGTTTGAGACTCTTTGTGATTTTTATTCCATAATTTTTTAGAAGAAAGTGTTTATTAACGATTTTTCAATATTTTTGTATAAAAATGCCTTTATCTCAAATTAATCTATTCCAATTCACTCAATAAGAACTTTCGTCGTCTTTCCAGTCCTTAATTTTCCAATTTTGAACTGAAAACAGGAATATTTTATCTTTTTCTGTATTATTTTATCTTTTTCGGTATTATTCTTGATTTAACGCATCCAAAAACTCACTCATATTTTTCCTAAACTTCTCACTCCTTAATTTATCGATTTCCATTAAAAAAAAAAAAAAAATCATAATTTTGGACCGGAAAAAAAAATCTTCAGGGCTGTCTGTGGCCTCAAAAAATTAATTTTTTCTACTCCTTACGACATTTTTATCTGTTCCTCTTAAAACATCACTTTTTTAAACAGTCTCCGCTATGTTTAAAGGTATTTTTTATCACTTTAAGATAACTTTATCTGAGCCGTCTTTTATTTATTTATTTACTTTTTTAATTTTCCTTTTTTCCAAGTGCATGCGCGACACAAAATACACAGACAGGAAGAAAAAACTTTATAATAAAGTTAGACAAACAATTCACAAAACAATTAAGACACACAGGGCCCAGACAAACGGATTTTTAATTAAATTTTAACAAAATTTTGTGATTTCGTTTTCCCTCCAAATGTTTTAAATCCGTGTTTAAATTAAAACGTGTACACTAGCTCAACTTTTTCTGTTGATTTTTGTCGTGAATCTAAAAATGTTGCGAGTAAAATTTGCTAGTATTAAATAATTCTTGATTTTAACAGATTTTAAACTGCATTGAAAAAAAAAATCTTGACAACAGGTCTCATTACCTTTATGTATATTTTTACAATTGCACATTGTGAAAAAAATCTTGATTAAAATGGTATCAACAAATGCGTTTAACATATAAAATGGTGAATAAACATATTTTTATCTGTTGTAAAAAACTACTTTAACGTCAAATAATAATAAGCAGGGAGACTGTTCAGCCGGGGGGTCAGCAGCAAGCGGCCCTGGAGCTGAATGCGGATCCCTTTTTCTAAAATGTTTGATGATGGAAAATTATAAGGTTTCTGTCGGAGTACAAACATTACTAGAACATTCTTAAAGCCCTAGTGTGTAATATTTGACCACTAGATGGCACTGTTGTCCACAATAAGCAACAACACGGCAGACAAACATGGCGGCTAAATAAGCAGGGATTCCACTTATGTCAAAGGAATACAAAAGCATCGATTTAAGTTTTTTTGGTAAAAAAATAACATAAATATGATAGTTCATGTGTTTTTGCCTTGTATTGAAATCAAACCTTTTTGTTTTTTTTACAAAATGAAAGGTTTTCGTACCACTAGTAGTCGCTAAATATTGCACACTGTCCCAAGGTTTTCCAATGAATTTAGATAGATAGATAGATAGATACTTTATTCATCCCCGTAGGGAAATTCACACTTCCAGCAGTCTACCCTGTTGTTTATTAACAGATGAACATGATGCCCTAGGGGTGCTTGTAGCGAAGTGGATGACGTCACGCCAGTCCAAAAATTCGACATCCCTGCGGCAGATGGAAAACTTTTGTATGAATACAGTATATGCAGTATCGGTTTCCATCTTTATAACGGTTATTTAAAGCTTTTCATATTTCGCAGCTCTAAACATACCATTTTTGCCACCCCATGGTTTAGCCAATCAGAAAGCAGAACATAATGCATGATGCAAATTTCTGAAGTAGCAAAACTGTGAAAAGTAAACCGCATTATTCTGAGCGATTACTGCACTTATAAATTCACACGTCATAATAATGGTAAATAAAAAATGGACTATATAGTGCTTTAACCAGTCAGTGAGGATCTCCAAAGCGTTTTACAATGCACTTTACACACACACACAAACACACGAACAAACACAACCACCCATGCAAGGCACCTACCTTCTTATTGGGTACCAGGGCTGTCAATCATTTGTGAGTTAATCCAAAAATCAGTCCCCCTAACCTTATTTTTATACGGGTATGTATGGATAGTAAAAACATGTGTCAAATCATAAGGAATGGGCTTTTTTGATAATAAACATGCCAAGAAGCAAACATTTCCCCCTTCTGGATTCATACCTGCGTCCTGACTGCCAAAACATATCAGGCATTCTTTTTGAGAGCTTTTCCACAGAGACGAGCTCTCAAGAAACCATAAGTGGCATTCAAGCGTATTGTGTATTTTTCAATACGTTTGCTAGCATGTTAAGGAGTGTACCGTATTTTCTGGACTGAAAGTCTCTCCGGAGTATAAGTTGCACCAGCAAAAAATGCATAATTAGGAATGAAAAAAAAAACATTTAGAGGTCGCATTCAAAGTGTAAAACGCATTTTTGAGGAATGTTATTTAATATAATTCAACACCAAACACATGCATGTTATCTTGAAAAGCAAATAAAAAATAAACAAATTAGAGAATATGGTATACTAACATTACACTTATGTATCGTAGAAACGCCCCAAAAATGTAATGATGTAACATACAAAGTTTTTCAGGTAACTTGAGCATAAAGAACATGCTTTTCAAATTATCAGCTTCACTCCAAAATCACTAAATCCAATGAAATATTCATCCCCCATGTCACTTTTACCAGTAAACAGCTCCTAGTAGGTCCCAGAGGTAGACTATGCACTGGCCCCTCTTTCAGCTTTTACATTGCAGTCAACGTTAAAAAACACAGGCCTAGAGCTCCCCCTTGCAATTTTATGTTAAGAAATAAAAAGTACCTGACATAAAAAATTAAAAACCCATGATATAATAATGTGTTGATAATTTGACATAAAAGTGTATATATATATATATATATATATATATATATATATATATATATATATATATATATATATATATATATATATATATATATATATATATATATATATATATATATATAGTGTATATATAGTGTATATCACATGAGTATAAGTCGCACCTAAAATCGAACGAGGAAAAAACTGCGAGTTACGCCATTTTTATCCATCCCACCAAACAAAATTTGTCAAAATATAAAGACATATATATAATATATAATAGTAAATAAAGTACTACTCATAAAAAATGCTACTACAGAAATACTACAAAAATACAAAATACTACTTGTCAAATTGAGTGCTTACAGTGACCAAATATTTTTTTTTTGTTTTCATTCTGAACAGAAAAATAAATACTATGAAAATAGTACAAAAATACTTCTAACGTAATGCTATGATACAGAATTACTATTACAAAAATATTAAGACAGAATTACTACAAAAAATACAACTAAAGTAATACTGTAATATTAAAAAAATACAAAATATATTTTACAAAAGGAATACTACTAAAATACAACTACAGTAACACTATTATACAAAATACTAAGACAACAATATTATAACACCGGCTCCTTTCATTTATTTACCAGAGCTGGTGTAGTGGCGAAAATTGTCCCGCCGACTTTATAGGTCCTCTCTAGTGCGAACGTCATTAAAACGACTACGAATTTTTCGAAACAAGCATGGAGCATTTGCAGCTTGTACACTTTGTAGAAATCACTTTTGAGCAAGTTGAAATGATTGATTTTGGCGAAACGGCATTGCCATGCATGAAATTTCGCCCTATGTTCTGGTCCGGAGCCTTCACTCTGAAAATGCTGGTCTACTAGTGATCCCAAGAGCCAAGAAGGGATCCGCAGGTTTGAGAGCGCTCTCCATCCGGGCCCCCGTGCTGTGGAATGCTCTTCCACTTGAGATTTTATCTGCAACCTCATCGGAACTGTTTAAATCTAGGCTTAAAACACACTTCTCTTCTATAGCATATGAATAACCTATATTTTATGTTGACAATATCTGTGTATTATGTGTTATTGCAACATCCGTCGCAGCCTGGTCATCCTGGAACGGAGATTACCTCATTTGCGATCCCTTCTCAAAGTCTTTTTCATTGACCTCATATTGAGGTTTTGAGTTTTTCCTTGCCCTCATGTAGGTTTTAGATCAGGGAATGGTGTAATAATAGCCTGTGGTTTGCAATAATCTGTGGTCTGTGCAGCCCTTTGAGACTCTTTGTGATTAAGGGCTATACAAATAAACATGACTTGACTTGACTTGACCTCGCCTAAACGTCACTAAAACGAGTAAGCCTTCTCCTCCCAATTGATGCAAACGTAAAAAAGATAATTTTATTGCAATTAACCAGTGATTCAAAACTCTGCCGAGTATCACATGTATGCATCTGTGTTCTGCCGCCAAAGTAATGCATGGATTTTGACCGTCAATAACGGTAACGGGGTTGTAATGGAGAAAAAAAAAACAATTAGTCAGACTACCCCTTTACTGAAAAAAATGTATATCGGCGTCATTCCCAACACTGTGAGTGAGTAAAGGGGTGAGTAAGTCAGTACATTTTTTTTCCGGTCAGTTGCCATGTTTTTTTCCGCGAATATATACCCTTCCTCCCCAATCCATTTCCTTCAATCCTGTAGACGAAGAGCATCTGTTTGCTCGGATAATTTTGGAACAACATTGTGAGTTTCCTGTCATTGGACTCATTGAAAAAGACGCTCCCCACATTTAACTAACCCCCAATCTGTCCACCCCTCCACAATCCCCCCTCTGCATACACCAAGATAGGAAGTGACAGCTGCACAAGTGACTGTTTATTCCCCACACCCCCAGATTCTTTTTTTTTTTTTTCATATTTAGTTTCCTTATTACGGCGCGACGGCTATAGGAATCTGACAGCCAACACAAACACAGAGGAAATGCTGTCAGCTGCACAACATTGGATTCTTTGTTTATTTGGTCGGCCTGCGCTGCAGAGGCGCAGACGTGTCAGTTAGCAGGTAGTGCTAGCTTTTTGTTGTTGTTTTAGTTATGTTTTTTTTTTTTCACTCTTTACTCAGTGAGCCTGCTTCGATAACAGTCATGGGAGAATTCAGCACATAGCCGTCTAAATTATTCCCAGGATGCAGTCCAATTTGAAACACAAAATGTGTAGTAGTGGCGCGCAGGGAGACTTGAGGAATTTAGTCTCAAAATTTAGACAACCATCTCTGCAGCAATCCACCAATCAGGCCTTTATGGTAGAGTGGCCAGACGAAAGCCACTCCTGAGTAAAAGTAGCATGGAAGCCCGTCTGGAATTTGCCAAAAAGCACCTGAATGACTCTCAGACCATGAGAAACAAAATTCTCTGGTCTGATGAGACAAAGATTGAACACTTTGGTGTGAATGCCAGGCGCCATGTTTGGAGAAAACCAGGCAACGCTCCTCACCAGGCCATCCCTACAGTGAAGCATGGTGGTGGCAGCATCTTGCTGTGGGGATATTTTTCAGCAGCAGGAACTGGCAGACTAGTCAGGATAGAAGGAAAAATTAATGCTGCAATATATAGAGATATCCTGGATGAAAACCTGCTCCAGAGCACTCTTGACCTCAGGCTGGGGCGAAGGTTCATTTTTCAGCAGGACAACGACCCAAAGCACACAGCCAAGATCTCAAAAGATTGGCTTCAGAACCACTCCGTGAATGTCCTGGAGTGGCCCAGCCAGAGTCCAGACTTGAATCCGATTGAACATCTCTGGAGAAATCTGAAAATGGCTGTGCACAAATGTCTCCCATCCAACCTGATTGAGCTTGAGACTTATTGCAAAGAAGAATGGGCAAAACTGCCTAAAGGTAGGTGTGCTAAACTTGTGGGATCATATTCAAAAAGACTTGAGGCTGGTTTTGCTGCTAAAGGTGGATCAACAAAGTTTTCAGCAAAAGCTGTGAATACTTATGTAAATGTGATTTCTTAGTTTTTTATTTTTAATAAATTCAAAAAAAGGAAATAAATACCTTTTTCACATTGTCATAATGGAGTATTTTGTGTAGAATTTTGAGAGAAGAGATTAAATTAATACAATTTGGAATCAGGCTGTAACATTACAAAATGTGGAAAAAGTGAAGCGCTGTGAATACTTTCCGGATGCTCTGTATATATATGTGTATATATATATATATATATATATATATATATATATATATATATATATATATATATATATATATAAACCAAGACAGAAGACAGATGGTGCTAAAAGTTTTCTTCTTAAGAATAGAACTAAAAAAAAAAAAGGAAAACTTTGCTCTACTTGGCGAGGCTCTTTGAATGAGAAACTGTGATATTTATGTCATTTTTCCCCCTTTGCCAAAAGTTTCACTGAACCCACGCCTCCTGCTGCTGTAAAAAAATTGCTGACAGATAAGGGCTAAAAAGCATGCTTACACCCACGCTGGTCCCCCCCACCCTTTTTTTTCCTTCTTCAAATTATAACATGGCGGCAGACCCCTGGCGGCTAGCACGGTTCTGCGTCTGTCGTGGCTAACGAGAGATGCTTGACAGTCTTGGGTCTCCGCTGAATATATTCAAAAGCTTGTTTGGATGGCGTTAACCTCATTTTCACCCTCGCTGCATAAGGAAGGTGGTACATTCACACATTTTCAGGAAAACTGCACTTCTAGTCGAGAGGCTGCCGAGAGGATGGGCGGTTCAGAAACATAGCAACACTTCACTGCTTGATTTGCAGACTTTTAAATCTGTTGCGCATGTTTACAGGCGCGTTCACGAATTGCGGAAATGTAACAGTTCAATACATTGTTTGTATGACTATGACTCACGAGAGAAGACGATTTTTTTATGCTGCTTAAATCATACATTGAAACTTATTCTCACAACATATTGTTCAAGGAATGGGCATTACCTTTTATGTCCTTGGTCAACTCCTAACACAGGCACATTAGTTCCGCCTATTGGTTCTCACCACTATTCCCACATCTCCCCCTTTAAGTGTGTTATCCACATTTATTTTAACAACACCAACAATAACACCAACAGCTGCTCTTTATATAAATACATGTTCATTTTTATTAACAGCAGTATGATCTCCCTGATCTTGCGCTGAGATTGAGTCACTGTCTGAGTCTCTGGAATGACCCTTCTTATGGGCCGGTTTTCTGAAGCTTACCTGGGAGCACCTTGATCTTGTAGGACCTGTGGGTTGGACCTATGAGGGACCCAGGTTGCTCTGTGTTCTTTACCCAGACTCTCTGTCCTGGTCAGAGTATTTATTTCTGCTGTGCACAGTACGCTTTCTTGTTCAAACAGGATGCTTGCTTCTCCATTGTTTGTTGATCTTTCTTTGCTGAAAGCTCTTAGACCCATTTTCGTTGGTCTAGCCGGCAACTGTGTCGTCATAATATCTCACAGTGTCCCTCTTTCAGCATTATCTGCTTTCACAGACCTCGCCGCCATATGGACTTTTGTGTTCTTGTGATAGCCTTTTTGAAAAGGAAAATCCAAAAATTATTAAATTAAATGAGAGCGAATATTTAATATGAATATAACCATTTGATAAAATGTTGATTTTATATTTCCATAATGAGAGGTGACGCACAGCCTGACTTGCCGCCACTGACTGCACGTCACTGCATTGTATTTGACACATTTTTAGAATGTCATCTGGAAACGTTTTAGAATATTTAATCAATTTAAAAACAGAATAACAGAAATTAGCTTTTCAGGTTTTTGGTGGATTCAGAAAACATTTTTGTCTTGTCTTCATTCATGAACTAATATGTTCATAGAATCAAGTCAAGTCAGCAAAAACAAACTGATGACAGTACAGGTTATAGTTTATTAAAATGAGTTCTCCTCAGGGTTTGCGAATGCAAAAAAAATTCATTTTATGAATATATGTATTTATTTTTCATCAAATAAAATATCAATGGAGTTGAGTCGGTTTAGAAAAGTTTTGAAGTCAATATTGAATACATTTTCCTTTTAATAATCCGATAGGAAGTCATAAAACGTATGTGATCATCTGTTGATCATTTTAAGTTTGTTTTTTCAAATTATTATCTTTCTCGATGACAAGCAAAAGCAAATAATTACATATGCTGCAATTTCTGGGAAACCATTTGTGTGTCATGATTTGTCAACTGCCCTCACCTGCGTTTACTCTTTTAGCCCCAGTTGTCACTCGTTCCCTAATTAGTCCTCCTCTTTAAACACCTCATTCTTGATCACTCCTGGTGAGTCCGTCAGCAAACCTCCGCACATGAAGGCAAGCATTTTTGACTCTGGCTCCCGTTCTGTTCCCGATCTGTTCCTGTATCCTGCCCGTCTGTCTCTGGCTCCCCGATCGTCTTAGGTTACCTGACTTATTCCGATCTCCGACCACGCTTCGTCTCCCATCCTGGCTGCCCGACTTGCTTCCGATCCCTGACCACGCTTCTTTCGTGAGGGCTTCCTGCTCCTCCTTTCCAGCAAGCACCGGATCACTGTTGTTTTTTCCTCTCACCTTGACTTCCCTGATCCTCCAATAAAGCATTATGTGAAACGTTACGCCTTTGGGTCCACTGCTTGTCACGGTCGTGACATTGTGGGGGTGGTCTTACTTTTACAATGAGTTTTTATTCAATTTTAAATAACAAGAACCCAAAAAAGTGGCTGGCACTTCAGAGCACCAAACAGCTGTATAAAAGTGTGAAAAAAAGTTTTTTTGTCAGTTTGCTTTTAAATTTGGGCTTTGCTAACAGTCTTTAAGCAGATTTTGCCGTGGCATTCTTCACCATCCGTTTAAGGAAGTAACGTTACTTAATTCAGTTTTTCAAGACGTGTGTAAAGACTGACATTTAGTGGATTGCATTATCTTAGCTCACGAGTCGATGGCCTCAATGCCTTCTTGTCGTTCTTCTTCCTGGTTTGTTTGTAGGCCGGCCGGCGTTTCGGGGGAGGAATCGAGTTTTTCATTAGACATTTTCTCCAGCCGTCCTTCACTGCCCCTCTCCTCAGATCAATATCCAATTCTGCCGTCTGTCATATCCACAAATAACCCTTGACCTTGTCAACTTTCAGCACCTGTAAATAAGCGACATCGGGACCCGGCGGTATATCAGAGAATTGCGTTTGAAAAGGAAATACTGACAACAAATTGCCCTGGATGAATTCTAACACAATGTCGGCCATTGTTTCCAAATTTCTGAAATCATTGAATCCTGGGTAAGAAGTTTGACAAAAAAGTAGCTATTTTACAGAATCTCAAACTATGTGAAGGAACATAACACATGAGTCTTTTTCGTCCTCCATGTGTTCAATTCAGCATCGTGAGACCAGACAGGAAAAGCAAGATCAATTTGATTTTTTTTACAATTACCGTTCAGAAATTCCTTAACCCCCTGGAAGGACATGCATTCTGAAGACACGACTCTGGACATCTCTCTTTACTCCTGACAATTCTTGGCCTGGAATTTGGGTTGTGGCAAAGTTGGCATCTGTCCATTTCTTGATGTTGTCGGGCTAGTTTTTCTCTCCTTCTGACCCCTTGGACTGTGCCCTGGAGATTGATTTTTGCAAGTCCTGATCATCTTCTGACGTGACATTCCACTGCAGTTTTCATTCATACACAGTTGACAACAGTCATTTGTATGGTCCAATGTGCCCTCTGATGGTGTTGCAAACTCTTTTATTCGTCTCATGGGCTTTGTAGCTGATGCCTATAATTGTATTGTAGCATCGCATTTCCATAGCATGGATTTTCCTTTCCAGCTTTGTGGTGAGAGTCCATGTCTTGCAAGTGTAGCGGAAGATGGAAGCAACCAGCCTTGTCTGGTTATTTCTTTTTCTGCTATGTTCTTGTCTTTTCAGATGGAATTAAGTCTGGCAAGAACGACTGTAGTTTTGAGCCATTCTGGCCATGGTTTCCGGTCCTGAGCCATCTTCTGATGTAATAGCTGTAAAATATTTACAGTGAAGAAAATAAGTATTTGAACACCCTGTTTTTTTATTATTTCTCCCACTTAGAAATCATGGAGGGATGTGAAAAATTCATCGTAGGTGCATGTCCACTGTGAGAGAGATAAACTGGAAAGAAAAATCCAGAAATCACAATGCATGATTTTTTTGATTTATTTCAGATTCAGATTCAGATTCAGATTCAGATCTACTTTATTGTCATTCTAGTACACGTGTATACAGAACGAAATGTCGATGCATCTGACCCCCTCAGTTTCCTTGAATGTACAGATATAAATAAAGTTGAATTGTATTTTGGCTACGTATAGTATTTTACCATAGTGCCGATAGTGCAAGAAGAGTAGCTAACCAGATGTGCAAAATGGGCAGTCAGGTTAACAAGTCAGGTACACAGTAACATTAACACTGTAACAATAACGCTGTAATTACAATAGTGCAGAGAGCAATGTGCAAGGAGTGGCAAGCTATAAAAAAACTGCCAGTAGTGCAAAAAGTCAGATTAGCTGCTGACGTCCGACGCCCATCGCGTCTCCCGCTAACCCTGTCAGAAGGACCAGAACAGAACAGGAAACCCCAGAGCGTTCGTTACAATTCTTTATTTAGGGAAGCGTACAGGGTTAGTGGGAGACGCGATGGCAGCAAAGCCGTGAAGACAGCTTCGGAACACGTAGCCAATCGGAGTGCGGAAGTCTAGCAGGTCAAGTTTACCGGGACTGGAGAGAAGATCGTAGCGTGGGACGGAAGCAGGTTGGATCGGAGGCAGGCAGAATCAGGTAAACAGATCAAGAAGGCACAGGTAATCAGGAGAGTCATACAGGGTACGAATGTAATCCTCAGACGAAGAGGTCTCGGCGCAGCGTGCTTAAAAAGGGAACATAAACCAATCAGAGGGCGTCCACGTGATAGCTCCAGGTGACTCTAGTTAGCAACCACGACATCTATTTTGGTCTTATACGACCACAAAACTTTCTCCCATTAAGCCTCTGTATCATCCCAACGGTCATATGCAAATTTAAGATGGGAATAAACATGTGCTGGTACGATAAACATTTCACAACCCTCCAAGATTTCTAAGTGGGAGAAATGGCAAAAGGGTGTTCAAATACTTATTTTCTTCACTGTAAATTTGGGGACAGGTTCAAACTCTTGGTGGTTCATGGTAATGTGTGTGGTGACACTTTGACGGTTGTTGCTCATGACATTTGTTTTTTTTTGTGTGGATTTCCATTCCATACTGGGCTAATACTTTGTCCAGGAGATTCAGCAATTTCATAGGTAGCACAGAAGTTAGTGACGTTATGTACACTGACTGTACTTAATTAGCTTCGTGCCCATGTTTTATTTCTGCATATTTAAAAAATAAAACAAATGTAACAAATAAACTGAATACTCTGAGCTTTTGAGTACAGGACAAGGCTGTAGTTGTTTCACATGTGCACTATCCAAAGGACAGACAAAACATGTATACACCAATTTAAGTTTGTAGAAAATTCCCAAAACACCATCTTCACACTTGTGCTTTGTCCAGACTGAATCCTGCAGATGGGTTGAAAAGACTAAAGGCCTCACTTCCATCGGTAAATCATAACACCACTTGGAACAATGTAGAGATTGTATAATGACTAGATAAATAGATGAATTGTTGTTATATATAAATATAACAATAATTAAATAAGTACATTCAAATATATGGCTAATGATAAGGTGCATTAATTACCACTTAACTATTAACCTGATTTGAATATTGATGTGATGATTTAAAATAATAAAATTATATAACTGGTAAACTCACTCAATTATGACTATAGAGTGGCACATTAAAATATTGTAACACATAACAAACAAAAATCTCAAGGCCTCTCCTTGATTTTTTACAGGATGTCTGCCATTTTGATTTACCATGGCTATTGTGTTGCAATTGTGAAGTTGTACTAAATTATGCCTCATCGTTTTGCACATGTTCACGCGTGTTACATATTATATACATTTAGCCCTGCGGGCACGGTGCAGACCACAGGATGAATCCCTTCATTTTTTTCCCTTTGATGAATAAAAGATGCAAGCTCATCTTCGGAGGCTTTTCTATCGGATGTGAAATATTTATACTTTCCTTCACACTTGTCAAGACCAGCAGGTACCACATGAGAATCAAGGGTATCTATATCATCCAGCTTCATATATATATATATATATATATATATATATATATATATATATATATATAATTCACAGTAGTATTAATATTTTTATATGTTCTCCCCTAGTGGGCATAATTATTTAGTTCAGACTGATGTTTGCATTGTCTACGAGCCGGAGGAATTGTCTGCAAAGAAGAAGAAAAGTTAATGCCTCAGCACAAAGTCAAAAGATGAGAAGTTGAGCTCCAGGGGGAGAAATCGCTTCCTATATTTCTTCTCCACTTTAAAGCCAGACAGATATTTGGCATCATAAAGCAGGAGAGTGTATGTGTGTGTTGTGCGTATTATTGTGTGAGGAAAAAACAATCAAAGCCAGGAATAAATCCACTGACCTCCACCTAGAGTTATGATTCCTGCAGGCGTAGAAACTTGGCGGCATCGCATTAAACGAACATTGGCGCTGCGTAGCTTCTTGTAATGCAGTGAATGACGAGATTTAATAGAAGTCTGAATGTGCAGGGTGGACTCTAACACGACCACTTGTTCAAATGTGGTTGGTAGCAGTGGCGCTATTTGTACCTCCAATAAAAGCAATTACACGCTAGCCGGCAAACCTTGTAGTCAGCCTGGTAGTGCATTTGCCAGCTCGCCATCAAGGGATAAGGTTCAAAACTTAAGACTTTCAGTGAGACAAAATTTTAAGCATAGTTCCAGGGTTGACAACCCGCGGTTCAGAAGCTGCATGCGGCTCTTTAGCATGGCGGAGTGGCTTCCTGGAACTTTCACAAAAATGTTTTCAAATTGCAAAATAATGGAGCAGGGAAATATATTGTCTCTTTTAATATGGTTTCTGGGTAGCACGGCGGCGCAGTTCTGAGGTCATGAGATCGAACCTCCTGTGTGGAGTTTGCATGTTCTCCGGTTTCCTCCGACTTTCCGAAAACATGCATGTCAGGTTAATTGGCCGGTCCAAATTGTCCCTAGGTGTGGATGAGCAAATTGTCTGTCCCTGTGTGGCCTGCAACTGGCTGGCAACCAGTTCAGGGTGTCGAAGATAGCTGGGATGGGCTCCAGCACCCCTGCGACCCTACTGAGGATAAGCGGTGCAGATAATGGATGGATGGATGGATGGAATATGGTTTCTGTGGTACGAACATGACACAAACTAATGTTATGCAATGCTGTAATAATGTATAGTATAAAGATTACATTTAAACTATTCATTATGTACTACTACGAGGGATATGACCACCTTTTCTTGTTTAGTGGGACTGATAAGCATAACAATTGTGCACATAATGAAAATAAGCATGAAATGTTCGGGTTTTGTTCTTGAAGGTATGAGCTTTACTCTGACATGTGGAGCAATTTTCAGTTCGACCTTGTGGGTCAGATAGCGGACACAACCACCTTAATATGACATTTCTATGCAATAAATTAGAAACGTCTTTATATTAACACCAAAATGTGGTAGAGATATAAATAAAATGTCATTATATATATACCTGGGCATGAAAAAATAATGTGTCTACTTTGCTTATTGGCTGAAAACACTGACCTTGGAGATCCATATGCTGCTGTTTGTTAGGTCATTAAGGCAGGATGAGTTTACACTGTATGTGCAAATGTTGACGGTACTTCTCCCTTGGATGTTTGCTCTTGACCACACCTATTATGCCAGGTGGCTCACAGTCCATGTAAAATACATGATCCATCTTTCTAAGAATCATCATAAAACATATTCTTAGTTCATGTCTGGACGGTTTGTTGTTCAGAAGAGCAGCAGCCATTTTTCTGCCATTGCCACTGACCACTGTCATGTGCGGAACACTTACAAAGAAAAGGTTCTGGAGGAGCTGTTGGATTGACTGAAAACCCTGCTGCATTACCTAGATGGATGATGGCTGGCCCAGAGTTTGCAAGGCTCATTTCTGAGTTTGAAAATTCAGAACTCATGAAACAGGGCTACACTGAAATAACAAATCATCATGATCTAATCCAAAGTGTTCAAAATGCCTTTGTTAAGAATGTTTATTGTCTGAAGCAATGGGAAATCGGTTTCTGGAGACAGGGAAAGATCTACTGGTCCTGGATACTCGTGTTATCTCAGATCCCTCTGTAGAAAAGACTGTCAATATGGCTGAAGCCTTAGGCCAGGTACAGTTCGAACAATTCATGGATAGACGCCTGATTAAATGAACCACTCACATTACAGACACTCTTTCGAAGAACAGGCTGCTTTTGTTTAAATCTCCAAATATGAAGATACAATCTAAGCACCAGGTCCAAGGTGTTGCTTTGAGGAGTGATTGTAGCCTTTATTCACGTCTTTTCACATCATGTCACACAAGAGAGGATGATTTTGATCAGTTCTTTAGCTAAGAGAATCAAACAGCATCACCATCTTTATCTCAAGCAGACATATTGAGAAAAGGAAAGAAGTCAGATCTAGTTCACTGTCTTGCATCAATTGATTTGGGTTTGTCAGAAACCACTGTTGGCTATGTAGAAGCTGTGTTTATTGAGGGTGCTCAACTGTGCACATGTTGAAACTAGGTAAGACTAAACCCTTCCAGGCTTATGCTGATAATGTTTGCGTACCATACATCAGATCACAGTTGACAGGCACACATCACATTGACATTGTTTGGAATGTGAAAGCCATGAAAAGACTGAGGAAAGGAGTGGGGACTCGGTTGAACCAGGCACTTTAATGCCAAAAAACTGGAAATACTTCTTGTCAGTGGAGGAAAATAAAGCTCAATAATTTCTCTTTTTTCAAATTTAAAGAATACAAATAAATCCTGAGAAACAAGTCTATGCCACAAAAGGGAACACGGTCCCCTGATCTCCTGTGGGATGTGATATCCATCTTCTGGTTCCATGCTCTCACGATGAAGCAGACGCTCTTCATGTGGCAGATGCAGCAAACATGGGAGCCAGGAAGGTGATTGTGCGAACTGATGACTCTGATGTGGTCCTCTTGGAAATTGATGTATTTCAGAAAAAGTCTTGAAGAAAAGTAGATTGCCTTTAGAGCTGGTAGCAATTTCTCTAATATAACCATTCACAAGGTAGCTGCTGCATTGGGTCCTTAAACTTGTTCAAAATTTCTGGCATTTTATTGCCTCACCGGCTGTAACACAACATTTTTATTCTTTGGTGGTGGTAAAAAGGGATACATGGCGTGTATACCC
Source organism: Urocampus carinirostris (assembly GCF_059441175.1). Classification (NCBI taxonomy): domain Eukaryota; kingdom Metazoa; phylum Chordata; class Actinopteri; order Syngnathiformes; family Syngnathidae; genus Urocampus; species Urocampus carinirostris. Next base: position 29,450,622 of record NC_142365.1, read on the forward strand.
AGAGGTCTCAGAGGCTTTCTATGAAATGTTGCAGATGCCACAAAAGTTGAGTGACCACTTTTTTCTGCCCTGGAATTTTTTGCCATACTTGTTTATGACAGAACAAGTGCATGTCTAGATGTGAATGAGGCATGGAAGCATCTTTTAAAACAGAGATCAAGATCACTAGAGTGTTATCCGTCTGCACAGGATGCTCTGGTGCAACACATAAAATGAGCAATGCACCAGGATAATACATGGAATCTTGTTTTAGTTCCTCAGCCATGTTTGCTCACTTCATCAGAATGGGGATGGGATGACACCTATGCTGTATGGCAGCCACTTTGGACAACACTCCCTGAAGTTCCAAACGCTTGCTATGAACTTGAGAATTATGGTTGCAAAAAGGGTTATCAAATGTGGGATGATTTCCAAACCTTCACCCCCCAGCCTCCATAAAATTGTCCTTTTAGAATGATATCAATATTTTCAAGTGTTTATGTAAATTTTTGTTCTCGCCACAGTGGAAATTGGGCGAGGAGTGAAGTACGATCACAGGACAATAGTAGATCCGAGTACCAGCTTTGTATCGACAATATCAATATTTCGATCGATCCACCCACCCTTAGTTCAAATATTTACATGAGACTTGGATCGGCAGGTAAAATATATTATTGTGGTGCCTGTTTTACAAATTATCGATTACATTTGATGCTTTTTCAAGAAGCACCTCATGAGAATTCTTACTCTTACTATCTCCCTCTGTCATGAGGCAGGAGAATTGCGTGCCTCACTCTTTAACTCCGGGGACTCAGCACAGTAATATGTTACATACTGCTCCTTCTGAATAAAAGCATCAGTTGATAATCTTCCTAATGAAAAAAGTCCAGAAAAAAAAATATTATTGGATGGTTTGACTTGCTGTGAGCTGTCTTATACTATAACTAATTCTATTTTTCAGGGCTGTGGTGTGCGCCAATATCCCCCTCTATCATGAGGAAAGGGAATTGCGTGACTAATTATGCATCTCCAGAAGTTCAGCACAGTAATTAACAGGAAACCAGAACAGACCAGTGGACCCCAGAGCATTCGTTTAAGTCTTTTATTAAGGAAGCGTTCAGGGCTTGCTGGAGACGTGATGGCCGTCAGACGTCAGCAGTGGCGCCGGGGAGATAACTTCGGAAGTAGTCCGTAAAGTCAGGCAGGTCGTGTTTACCGGGGCTGGAGAGGAGATCAAAGAATGGGCCGGAAACAGGTCGGATCGGAGGCAGGCAGAATCGGGTAAACAGAGTTCTAAATGAACGGGATATCAGGAGAAACACACAGAGTTACAAAATGTACACTCTGACACTGCTCTCTGGAGAGAGAAGTGCCAGCCAATTAGAAGGCGCCCACCCAGGCGCCACATGATAGCTCCAGGTGACCTGAGTTACTAATCATGACAGAAATATGTTAAATACTTATTGTATGATTAATATGTATAAACTAATGTGTAAATTCTGCTATGTTCATTAAGAAAATCCAAAAACTGTGGAGTCAAATGAGAAAGAACTTTAAATTGAATCAATATAACCATTTAACAGATTTTTTTCAACTGCTTACCCTGACTGCACCTAACTGTTCCATAGCAACTTTGTCATAAAGGGACAAACATAATATGAAGGTATACATTCTCAGTTAGTATATTTGTTTATGTAGAAATAAAAAGTGCACTCCTGGTCCATGGACACTTCTTCCTACAGTGAGCTCTATTTAATGTCTTATTACAGGTTTTGGAACTTTTCCTCCAAGAAACAGTTGTGTTTGTTGCTTTTTGCTCCTGAGAGTCCCTCTGTTTTTGTGTCCATCCATTCTGTCTCGACCATCCCCTTCCACTACTACCCCTCCAGAGTCTTGTTATCTCTGCCATTCGGTGGGCACTGGAAATAATACATTGCTTATTAGCCTCTTGTTTTCCCCTCCTAAATATATAAATAACAAGCGTTTGAGAAAAAATGTCAGTGATCCCCGTCGTTTTAATGAGCCTTTGAAAATATGTACGCACAAAGGACACTATTGATTTTATTGGTGTTTTGAACGTCTCTTCAAAGTAACCTTGGCTTTTGGCGGATGCGCCTTAATTAAAGAATGTGGCTGGGCCTCCAATCGTTACTCTAAAAGAAGCCGGCAAGTAATGAGGACGTTTACCAAATGGCCATGTCAAATGTATGGATTACGCCTGTTGTTTGCTGGCAGCCTGCTCTCATCTTGTTCGCTTTTGTTCACAAAAAGAACATTTCTGAATACATGGAAATTATAATCACTGCCTCGAATGATCTGAAACCATTTAAAGGCAACTCACTGAATTTAGGATTATTTATTCATTGATATGTTGACCTGCATGTTTGGATTCCAAATAATCAGTAGGAGTGGGTGAATTGAACTAAATATTGATATTATCAATGGTAAGTACTTGGATTGGATCAATACTATTGTCCTGGGTTCGATGCTTCCCTCCTCCACCAATTTCCTCAAACACAGTTTCTCTATGTAGATACCTCAGGCCTTCTCTCTCTGTCACAAAATGCCCTCGTCCACCTTATGCTAACGAATGACAGGCACAACTGAAGCAACTCTCCCTACCTGACCTGCTGCTGCATCCCACCTGCAAGGCAGAAGAGAGGGACAATGTTTTTGGACCATCCCAACCAGAAATTAAAAATGATAGAGACAAACGTACAGCACATTGTGGAGTTTTTTTCCAACTACAGAAAAATACAATCCCAGGGGTCATTTGTGTGATAAAGTGGTCTGATTCCGTGGTAACAACAAAATAAAAGACATAAACACCTGGAAAAAGCTCATCCTGCAGAGAACAACGAGCGGCAACTAAAAATATAAACATGTAAAAAAAAACTGTAAAAACTGTAAATCAGTTGTCACTAAGGCAACAAAGCCAATGCTGGAAAATTGGTACTTTATCTGCACCGCCGACATCATTTTAAAAAAATATTGTAATGGGTAGTACTTTAGTTCTCTAGTTGACATTGTTCAACAGTATTTCTATTTTTGTCACATTGCTGCTTTTTGCTTTGACCTTCTTGGATATAGTTCTTAAACAGTTGTATTCAAAATAATGCTGTTGAAGTTTGCAATGTAGTTATCTGATAAAAAACATGAAAGATTTGTAGTGCCAAGAATATTTGTTCTGTCTTTATCATAATTATAAACTAACTCAAAGGGGAATGGGTTCAATTATTTCATGATCATGGCGTTTCCAAGCAAAAAGTTCTGATCTTGGTATTGATCGATCCTCCGCTAAATTTACTTGGATCGGACAGATACCAAAGTTTCCAGTAGCGCCCATCCCTACTTGATACCCCTAGTTTAGGAGATCAGCCCAACCGCAATCCTCATGAAATAATTTGTGATAGTAGTGAACTTGACCATTCAGCCCTTTGACCAGGATGTAGCCAGCTTCTCTGACAAAGTATCAGTTGCGATGACTTTCATTCAGCTCACTCGCTTCTGTAACGAGCAAGAAAAAAAAAATGAACGGCTGTTTGACACTTCGAGGTGTGCTTGGCTTCTCTGGCCGAACGTCTACCAGGGATATACTTCAACTCCACCCTAATGAGGATTGACATGGAACACATACCTTAAGAATGCTAATGGGAAGTAAAATCAAAATATTTGGTCGTAATTCTGGTTTATGTCTGTTTTTGCACCCTCCATCAATTAAAAAAGAACATCAGAAATAACAGAAACATCAAAGTGATAAACTTGTTTACAACTGATTATTAAAAGCAATGCAAGTTATGCGTCACTCAGCATGTTAATTAAATTCAAATAAGCGTATCCTATTCCATAAATTGCAGATTATTTTCATAGTTTGGTGCGATTTACACTCCGGTGATACATCTAAGTGAAATTATTGACACATTTTTCACATGTTATTCTCTCACTTTACCGCAAGAGGGATCTTTAGGTCACTGTCAATAATTTCAACCTTGCCCTGTTGTGCTGAAAAATGCCCCCATCAGCATACGTCACTCGTGCAAACGTCAGTAAAGTGATTTCGGAATGTCATTTATTTGGGGAAAAGTAATAGAACAGTAAAGCACAGAAAATTTGCACCAACAACTACACGTCTACACATGTATGGAAATCGCTTATCAGTAAGTTGAAAGCATTTACTATGGCGAAACGACACAACCTTTTCTTACTAATCAGGACACAAATGTTGAAAATATAAGGCGTCGTTTTGTGAAAGTACATTTTTTCAACTCAATCAAAAGAGATTTCCAATTTATACAAAACAAATGAGCAAAAGCGGCACCAAAAAGAAAATCAGACATCGTAGATGATAATTAGTCTTATGTAAGCAATGTAGAAGCGAAAAATGGAAGCAGGAGGATTGTTTGGTGATTTTGACAGAAAATGGAATTTTGGTAAGCATGTTATTCATGCTAGAATTATCTGAATAACTCTTAATATGTTAGCATGTCAAAGATGCACATTCATGTATAATGTGTTTCTTATTTTATTTTTTATTTTAAATTGCCTTTCAAGATGTCATGTATGTTTTTGGTGTTGGTTGTTTAAATAATCGCAAGTTGCAGCCCTGCATATTTGTATGTGAGTGTTGTTGGATTGCCTGTCTCTAATTGGATAAAAAATAGTATTAGTTGGGGCACCATTTACTGAGTGTTGACAACTTCAACCAAGGAGAACTAAAGTTATTTTTGTGGCACAATTGCTTTTTTTTAACGGACATTGTGCATTTTTTAGTGTCTCCAACTGAAGAAAAAATTTAAAAGAACAATATTGATTTGAATAATACACAACATACATGAACATATAAACATGCATTTTTAAAATAATCATAGGTCAAAAAGTTTGCATTAATTTGACAAAACATGAGCCTTACCTGAAGGAAGCTGACATATTTGTCACCCATCTTGCTGCTACGGGGCCCCCCAAAAAACAAAAACTTAGTGAAATGCTTGGCATAAACATGAGAAGAAAAATATTACTTAATGGTCACTTTGAATCTCTGTACTTTGTATTCTGTGTTGTACTTTTTAGCACTTGTTTTCGGATGCACAACCGGATAAAGCGACATCTAGTTCTCAAATAACTTTAACCAAAGATCAAAAGCAGCTTTAAAGTATTCACTTTGACATGCTTGAAGCTACTCCCTCAAACCTAGCTCTTTGAGTTAAGGAGTTTGAACAATTTTTATTGACACTTTTAACAGCAAAAAAACAATGTGAGGTTTGAACAATTTTTATCGACACGTTTAACAGCAATTAAAAATATTCACAATTTCATTATATCATTTTCTAACAATATGAGGTTTGAACAATTTTTGTTGACATTTTTAACAGCAATTAAACACATTCACAATTTCATTATATCATATTCTAACAATATGATTTTTTATCGACACTTTTAACAGCAATTAAATACATTCACAATTTCATTATATCATATTCTAACAATATGAGGTTTGAACAATTTTTTCGAAACTTTTGACAGCAGTTAACCAATGTGTAAAGGGCAATACTATTGTGCAGGTGCACAGCTCTGTCTTCTCAAGTGGGATTTCTTCCCACCCTCCCAGGCAGCATCCTCCAGTCCTCTGCCCGTGATGCTCAGATGGGTCCTCTCCCTTCTTGCTTCTACTTTCCACAACCACCCGAATAGCCAGGCCATTGCTGCCGGGACCCCCACAGTGGAACTCCGGTTCCCTCCTCCAGGTGGGTGCAGACGACTTTGCGTCCTAGGCTTGCCGCTCGCAGATTGTATGGTATCTGCAGCCATTTGGAGCACAGCCATTGGGGGGATCTGTCTTCACCTCCTTACCAGCACGTTTCTGGAGGTCCAGATGGCGTATTTGATGGCGGCGAGAGTGAGCCAGTCCTTGGCAAAGTTGTTCTGTGACCTTTTTGACCGACTCACCTCGTAAAGCACGTACTGTCAGGGACGTCCCCTGCTGGCAAGTCCGGGAATTTTCCTAGGTGGCCGGCTAAAGCCCTCGGCAGCGCTGCACTCCCCAAAAAGGTGCCTCACCGATTCCTGGGCGCCACAGCCAGCTCGAGGGCAGGTCGAAATCGCTGACATTCCTCGGTAGTGCATGACGGCTCTGACTGGGAAAACCTCATGAGCCACCATCCATGACAGGTCCCGTAGTCTGTTTGGGAAGGCAGGATGATTCACGTTGCTCCAGACCGTTGTAGGCTCGCCAAATGCAAGCCCCCGCACAGGACTCACTGTTGCTCGCTTCGGCACAATAGCAATAAGGGCCCTGTGATTTTGTAAAGTGTGACATTCTTTTGTTTCTAAATCAAATTTCTTTAAAAAGTCCCGAATAAAAAGATGTGTTGGTGGCAGGTTAAAGGACACTGGTATCAAGTGATTGTTTGGTACAAGTTTTAGCTTCCGCAAGTACGAGCTCATCCAGAACCGGGTCATCGCTTGACTTTTCGGGTTGTTGGGCACACAGCGTTTTGGAAGTGGAGGAAGATATATTTGCTCCCCGGGAAGAGCTGGAGGTCAGGCACCCCTTTCCCCCCTTTTTCCTTTTCATTGTATCTCTCTTTATCCTTTCCCACCTTGAGCCCCAGATAAAGTAAAAGATGGCTCGGTCCAGTTGTAAAAGCACGTTTCTTTTGTTTAAGTCTTTTAACTTTCAAACTAAAGCACAGCTTGGACTGTTAGAATTGCTTTAGTTAAGTTTAGTAGTTTAGTTAAAAGTCCAGCTCTAAACATATAACTCAAGAGTTAAAGCAGCTTTGAGGCTTTAACTTTTCATAATTCATAATTGTTCTTGTATAGTATTGAATAGCAACATTAGTGTGTCTTCTGAATTCCATCACTTTTTAGAGAAGCAGCGCTTCTGGCTTGGTTGACTAAAAACAGCTGTCTTTTTCAGCTCTCCACAGATGTTAGCATACCTGTCAACCTGTGCATTTTTGCAGTACAAAGTATGTTTATTATGCATTTTAAGACTTGTACGACGTACAAAAAAAACTGTACGGAAAAACGCGAATTTGTCAATAATGGGTACAATCCGGTAAACACCGACTATCACGAAACGACAAATCAATCAAGTTAAACAAGTTTCCCGCGGAAGCCTCTATTTCGGTATCGTTTTTTTCGTTGCAAACGAAGCGAGCGGTTTGATGCCACTGTGCCCATGCGTCTGCCGCCTGGGGATTTCCCATCATGCATCATTTAAAAAAAAATATATATATGGTGTACGATTATTTTGTATTTTGTACGGGAAAATACGATTTGTACGGGCATGGAGCCATGGAGGTTGACATGTATCTGTATGTTGATTCTAAAATCCATTAAATGGCAACTATTATTTAACATTATGCACAAAATGACTTTAAAAAGGTAAATATACAGCAAAAAGAGAAAAAGATAAAACAATAAAATAAAAAGGTAGTGGGGATTTTACTGTCTTGTTGTATGCTAAATTCTTTTATACAGCAATGTTTTCACTGAAAAGTGCTTTACAAATAAATTTTATTCAATTAAATAGACTGAGTCAAACACGAAAAAAATAATTTTACTGGAAAATCACAATGACCCAGCACTGACCCAGAACAGGTCCACAGGCACCTAAGCTGTACTTAGGGAGCACCCTGGTGCCCACAGGTATCACGTTAGAGACCCCCTGCGCTAGACGGTGCAGCAACATCTAATCGTCAAATACAACACACTGTACTTTTAAAGCCCCAGGTGTAATATTTGACCATTTAATACCACTGTTTTCCAATGCGGACAAAAAATGCCTTGGCAGCTAGATCCCAGCCAAACATGGCGGCAAACTTTAGGTAGGGATTCCACTGTGTTAAAGAATTACAAATTCCTTGAAATGTGATTTTTTTTTTTGTAAAGATTAACATTGTTATGATGGTTTTTCTGATATAATAATAATTTGATATATTTTTTGTCCAGTATCCAGATCAATGTTTGTTTTTGTTAAGGAATGGCAGTTTTTTGTACTACTTGTAGGAACTAAATATAACTCACTTCCCTTTTAAAGAAATTAATGTTTGGTCAGTGTCTGAAATAACGTCTGCCCGGACGCCCGGGGCGTGCATCTTTTACGTCGGGCGTACAACTTAAAAACATCACGGCCCGGGTGGCCGACAACTTTTTCAAAAAAATAAATCTTACTTTTTTTTTTTTAAACAAATAAAAAGTTTTATTCCGATTTCGAAATCTTCGTTTGTTTTGGAAATTTTGGAATTTTGGTTCGTTTGGCAATTTGCATACTCAGCAGCCAATCAGCAGCCAATCAGAAGCCTGCGTAGAATAACTTTGAGCTTCCGGACTTTCCCGACCGTTATAAGGTCGCGCACTTGCATATAATTTTCCAAAGTAGACGCAGAGCGAACACAATAAAAATGTATAAGTGGTTAGGAATTGTTGAGATTTGTCAATTTAATAGCGCTCTTACTCGTGGTATTGCGATAAGACGTTTTTCATTGTGTGACGTCATTGTGCGCGCACCATTTTTCGTTTTGCTAATTGTTGATTGCCATGTTGAATTGAATAGAGCCGTGTTGTTGTTTGCTTGCTGTTGAAGAATAAATATGCTTAAAGGCTGTACCACAATGTCCTGCTTATCTTCTCACACATGAGGAAACTGTACACTCTGACATATCCTTACCAGGAATCAAGCCAAAACCTCAGCCCCAGAAGAAATATTCCAAAGAAGCTGACAAAATTTATGACGCTATAAAACGTAAAAGAACATTAAAAGCAAAGAGTTCACGTGGCTTGTAGCAACGCAAACATTGCATGAATGAAGATGAGTAAATACAGGTACATACTGATGGCAGATGGAAAACAGTGATGTCATATACATGCAATGAATGTTATAAGTAGATTTATGATAAACTTAATTTTATCAACCCTTAATTCTTTGCAACAATGGTTTTTTTTTCGATTAGTCGTCTTTTTGTGTTTCAAGTTGTGAAAAATGGGGCAGGCAACTTTATGGCTGGGGAGGCAACTTTTCAGAGTTGTATGCCCTGGTGTCCGGTAACTTTATGTCATGAGTTTCAGACACTAGTTTGGTGCTTGTCTGGTAGTCGACTTAGAGCAGGGGTCAGGAACCTATGGCTCGGGAGCCATATATGGCCCTTTAATGAGGACATCTGGCTCGAATATAAAATACAGCTGTGCAATTAATTACCGTGTCGGTACATACAAAGCGAATAGAATACGTGCAAAGCCGGGACAATACAATATTACCCTGAGGTTCAGTCCAGTATATCTAAGGAACAGTTTTACCTACAGTTTTCTGTCAAGATGTCACAACAACAGACTTTGGCTGTATATCTCTAAAGAATCAATTATTTGGAACCTCATTTAACAATGTATGTTTTCTGTTGAGAAACTTTAGGATGAATACCGACAGAACCAACTGAAAACGGTAAAAAAAACTCTTGCAACGCACCAGAGCAATTTGATTGGGTGAGCGGTTGGAATGTGTTTTTTTTTTCCTTTTTTATTTGGGTCGAAAAGGTTCCCACGTCACGACTTGGAGGTTTTTGAAATTTGTTGCCAAGCGCGCCTTTTTGAGTAAAGCAAACAAGCCGCAAAATATTCACTGTAACCACTGCAGATTTTACTAAGTGGCGCCTTGCTGTTGATTGAATTCCGTTAATTAACCTTCCCAGCGCTGCTTTTGTTGCCGTTTTCTCGGAATATGGTTTAATTGAATCTCGCCCTTGACGGCTTATTTGCTAATTAAAGCGCAGAACGCAATCACTCCTGACATTTTTATTTCGACATCTTCACTGGCGGGGATTAACATTTGCGCTGATTTTAATCTCGGGGAGTCCCGTTAATTGCTGTGCCGACGTGGGAGCTTCTTGTAATTGCTTGGTGTGGACGTGCACGCTTTCAATTCCGCGTTTGTGGCAGAAACATCAACTACATTTAATGTCAAGCTCACCGCAGTTAGCCATACGTGTAAAGGTTAAATCTGCCATCAAGTTGTGATTCGAGCTTTTTTTGAGCGCTCTTTTCAAGACCTTCTGAACTGAGAAGACTAAAAACTTTCGTAGGAACATTTTTGGTACACTGATCGATACCTTGAGTGGACTAATAAGGGTCGATCATCTCTGCATTTAACTATATCTTGTTCTATACATCCATGTATACATGTATCCGTGTATACATGTATTCAGTACATGGATACATGGATACATGTATCTATTCATCCATCCATCCACCCATCCATCCATTCATCCATCCATCCTTCTATCCATCCATCCATCCATCCTCCCATCCATAAATCCACCCATCCATCCGTTGCCGTTATTTTAAAATTTACACGTTGGGGGATATTTTCACCACCGGTCATTTATAAAAACAACTGAGAAGACTGAACAAATGGCACCGAAAAGAAAATCATATTCTTCAGATTACAAGCTGCAAATAGTGAAATATGTGAAAAGCAGAATGTTCAGAGTTAGCAATAGACTTATAAGAAACGGGCAAAAAGTGGAGGTGACGATGAGTCTGATGTAAGCGACGTAGGAGCGAAAGGTGGAAATAAACAGTGGATTGTCTACCGTGACATCGATTTGAGTGATTTGAATTTAAGGTGAGTTTGATGAGCATATTCTTTATACTACAGTAGAGAATAACTGTTAATATATTACCTCGATACCAAAATCAAAAGGCATGTCAATCATGTAATGTTCGTATACCGTACAAAAATATTCAGCCTATTCTCCATTTTATCTTAAATAGCCTTTCAAGATGTAATCTATGTTTTTGGTGTTGGATTTTTTCAAATTAATTTCCCCCAAAATGACTCATATATAGATTTTCCTATTTATTTATAGATGTGTTGGCTGGTGTGACTTATATTCCGGAACAATTTTTAGTCCGGAAAATACATTAATTTATTCATCCAATAATTGATTAATTTATCCATCCCTCGAAGGATTTAATCCACCTACCCATCAACGACTGATTTATTGATCTATCCATTGATAGTTTGATCCATTGATCGTTGGGTTGATTTATCCATCCGCCCATCCATTCATCTATCCATCCAGCCATCCATCCAACCAATCTTTGCTTAGCTTTGCTCCGAAGATTGAAACAATGCTGTATGCAAATGGACCCACCACAAGTCTGCAGAATAGGGAATGCTATTTAAAGAGCATCAAAATAGGCAGCAAGTTCCCCCAAAAATGGAACACCACTACAAATACAAATTGACATTATTTTTGATCAGAACATTTCATTTGAAGGCACACATGGCTTTTAAAAAACACCACTGTCTAAAGCGTCGTCAGTCTAAAGCGTCGTCGAAGCTGTGGATATGCTAATAATTCTCGGCCCGTCTGCATCCTTGAGCACGAAGGACCATCTTTTAATCCTCAGAGAAATTGAAAATCGGGATTAGTCGACGTTTACATGTATTTATTCACATAGCCCTGAGACTTGTCAAGCACACTTTTGACACCAATCCACCGAAAGCTGTCTTTGATTTGTCACGCGTTGTAGCGTGACCGCTAGCAAGACGAATGCTAATGAGCGTCATTGGCATTCTCCAATTGCCCAAGTCAAGGGTGTGGATAGGACCACTGATAAACCAAGGAACGAGTGCAATATTATCGCCTCGATTTAAGAGGTAGGAGGGCGCCAGGGGATGTGATGTGAGTCTGCCACGTGACACCTAATTTGCTCCTGGCGTTTCAATTTCCCCGGGTGTTTAATAATGCACTTCAAGCGGACGACCATGAAAAATGAAATAGTATGCTTTAAGTAAGCACGTGTTGGTGTGTACCTGAAGCATTAGACGGCAGTTGTGACTTCAATCAACTCTGGAGCGCTTTGGAAAATACGGCCACATGTGAGCGTGCATATTTGTGCGTGTAAATCTGTCGGTGCATGTTTGCGTGTGTGCACACTTGTGTTTGTGAGATCGGCTTCATCTAAAAAATGCTTCCCCAAACATATCAGTAATTCCAGAAGGCTCACACGGAGCCTCGCAGGACTTTATAATTTCAAGTCTAAATAGGCTTTGCTGACTTTCCCGAGAGGTCTTCTGACATTGCCGGGCAATATTTTGAGTAAGTTCCGAGGGATTAAATCCCAAAATAGTGGAACATCCACTGAGGATATATATATATATATATATATATATATATATATATATATATATATATATATATTGTGCCATGAAAAATGATTTGCCCCCCTCCTGAACTTGAAATACAAAGTTTTGAAATTATGATTCCATGTATTAAGCCACAAAAAATAGGCCTACCTGGCCCAATGTAAAAAACTAATTTCCCCCCCTTGTTAAATCACAAAGTAACCTGTGTGTGCTTTTGTTGTTTTTTAGTTCTGTGGTGTTCTGTGAGTGTGTTGTATGTTTTATTGCACTGCTCCTTTAAGAGAATCAGGAATTTAAGTCAGTCCAACTGCCTGTTTCAAATCAGAGACACCTGCACAAATATTTTACCATACGAAGCATCCGTCATTTCACTGTGCTGCCCTCATTATATGTGCAAATATATTGCACCGTCTTCAAAGTTTTGATGAGCCATAGATGTCTAGCGCACTGCTTAAGTAAATTTGCACATATACCAAGAGCAGCACACTCTGACTAACCAAAGGAAAGCTGAGTTTAAATCCTGAGGCCACAACTAAGTTCCAGAAGAAAATTGAAAAAAGTGATGGAAATCTATCAGTCCAGGAAAAATCACGAAGCCAATTCCAATACTCTCGGGCTCCAGCAAACCACTCTCAGAGCCATTATTCACAAAAGGAGAGAACAACAGTGGCAAACCTTCCCAGGAGTGGTCGACCAACTAAAATTATGACGGCCATAAAAAAAAAAAAAAAACTCAAAAATCCAAGGAACTGAGTTGACTCACATTTGCCATCCTTAAGACTTTTGGAGAAACAGACTTCAAAACTATTTAAAAGGTGTGCAGCCCGTTACATCTGGCACAGCATTTGACAAAAAGAAGATGATGCCAACAGAAAAGCATGGTGGTGGCAGTGTGATGGTCTGGGGGCTGTTTTGCTGCCTCAGGACCAGGGCAATCTTATGTGGTTGAATAAATAAGGAATTCCGGAGTTTACCAGAAGACCCTATAGGAGAACGTCCGGCCACCAGTTCATGCCCTTAAACTCAAACGCTCTTGGATCATGCAGCAGTACAATGATCAAAAACACACGAGCAAGTCCACCTCTGAATGGCAAAAAAATATATATTGAATATAAATATATAAATGATATAAATATGAAATGAAATGAAATGATCTGCATTTATATAGCGCTTTTCAAGTCAAGACTTCCCAAAGCGCTTTACAGTGTGCTTCATATTTCCCAATAGCGGCTGTGCAGCCATGTAGGGCGCTAACCTGCTTATTGGGGGCATGAGGGGTTCAGTGTCTTACCCAAGGACACTTTGTCATGTAACACGGAGGAGCCGGGATTCGAACTGCGATCTCTTGATCCCAATACGAGCGCTCTACCTCCTGATCCACTGTGTTGGAGTCAAGTCAAAGTCCAGATTTGAATCCAATTGAGATGCTTTGGATAACCCTTCAATATGATAGATTTGAAATATAAAGAAGAGTGGGCCAAACAAAGGGACACAAAGGTTTTTATTTTTTTGTGCATTTAAAAATTTAATTTTTAGTTTCCTGGGGTTGTCTTGTGTGATACTAAAATTGGTTTGATGATCTAAAACATTTGTGAGTGATAAATATGCAAAAAAAAAAACAGAGATCAGACAGGGGGTGACATACATTTTCATGGCACTGTATGTATATTTTAACTTTTTTTAACTACTAAAATGAGAAAGGGTTTCCTTTAAATGAGGACAAGTATCTGTTATTACAGATATTATAGATGGCGCATTCTTCTCATTCAAAAGACAATGACAACTTACTGCAATGACAACATGCAACACAAACTAATTTTCAACAAATTAACTGATTCGATTAATGAACAGCATTTTTATTTTTCCATGTAATCGAGAAATGTTCAAACATGGAGGAAGCAGCCCCTTAAAGGACAGTGGATTTACCTTGCATGTGACTTTACGTGAGTTTCCGGCTTTGAGCCAAGTGTGTTAAACATGGTTTATCTGCTTGACCTTGGTTATAAAACACATTGTCGCCCAATTTTTTACCTGCCGTGTCGTCAAACGTTACAGGAGTCTGATCTTCAGATTCAATGTAATTTTTCAAGAACTATCTTTTTAAGAATCCATATTCAGAAGAGTTCAGGTTTAGAACGTCAAAATTGTAAACACACACAATGAATCTAAATGGTAGTAATTACATTTTCTCCTCACATATGTAGTTTCTTTATTTTTTGTTAAATTGTTCTTTTTTGTTTTATAACTGATTGATTTATTTTATTTGTATCCTTTTAGAACTTGTTTTTCATGAAAAAATACATTTTAGAAAAGTGGTTTGTGCAGTACTGGCCAAATTCATGGTTTAATAGACACTCAAAATAAGGAAAGAAGATGTCAATGGAATTTGTGCTTGCAAGGAAAGCAGGAAACAAGTGTACAAAACTCTCAAGACGTAAAAATCCTACTTCTTCACAAAGTTCTCTCCTGAGGACTCTCTTTTTATTAAAATCTTCTACGTTACAAAAAACAGATAAACCCTAAAAGAACAGCAACTTAATTGGTAAATAGTGACAGTGATGCAGTGTTATTTTCTCATGGATCCCTTAACCGCCAGGGTCATCAGGGCACTACTTCATCTTGTGTGTCTTGGGCAAGTACAGCAGCGCCAATTTCTTTCCAGTCGGTTTTTGGGTAGGTGCTTGCTACCCCAAATAAAAGTGGTAAAGGAAATTTTGGTTTCTTGTATGCTGAGTACATTTGAGAAATTGACAATTAAAATTGACTTTGACTTTGATTTGTGTAGTAATGTGGTCTGCTACTGTAGCACAACAACAAATTTACACAATATTATAAAAAAGCTCACCCTACAGAGAGTAAGGGCCTGCAACAAAAATGTGAACATCTTAATGTTCTGAACAAAACCCTGTAAATGAGTTTTCACTACAGCAACAGATCAATTTGCATGACTGACTTTATTTTCACAATATTGCTGCTTTTTTTGGTTTGACTCTCTTGGCTTCTGTTTTGAAAAAATTGTAATAATAATATTTATTTTTTATACTGTTCAAGTCAAGTCACATTTATTTATATAGCCCTTAATCACAAAAATGTCTCTAAGGACTGCAGAGGATTCCAATTACAAAATTGCACAATTACCTGATCCTAAACCCACATGCGGGCAAGGAACAACTCAAAAACCTCAGTGTGAGGAAAAAAGAGAAACCTTGAGAAAGGACCTCACACGTGGTAGTCCCCCTTCCAGGATTGACCAGGGCGAATTACAATTAGCTTTACTGTACACAGAATAGTAAGCATTAGGTAAGATGTTGAAGATGTCCGGAAAAAGCATGACACCAACGACGCCCTCAGCCTGTAAACTAGTCCAGAAAGTCTATGACGGCCACGACGCAGCTTCCCATCTCTGCCAGCTTGTAAATGCAGGGGTTAACATGCTTCAGGTCAGATGCTGGTCCGCTGACTCATCTCAAATCGTCCTTCTCCTTCATATCAGCCAGGCAGGCAGTCGGAAAAAGACAGGACAATACAGAATATGAGGTGGGCATCAATCATAAGCTTTGGAATAGAAGTGTGTCTTAAGCCTCGATTTAAAAACTTCCGTTGAGGTTGCATATCTTATTACCGGAGGGAGGGCGCTCCATAACATTGGGGCCCGGATGGAGAATGCTCGCGAGCCTGCAGACTTCTTGGCTCTCGGAGTCACAAGTAGACCGGCATTTTCCGAGCGCAGACTCCGTGCAGGAACATAGGGGGAAATCAAATCAGAGAGATAAGAGGGTCCAACTCCAAGCCCATGCAAACATTTATATGTTAAAAAGAGAACCTTAAAGTCACATCTTTAAGTGGACTGGGAGCCAGTGCAAGTTAGACAATACAGGAGTAATATGCTCAAACTTACTCCTGTATACTTTTTGGTCTTAGTCAAAAGTCTAGCTGCCGCATTCTGAACCAGCTGCAACTGTTGAAGTTGGCAATGTAGTTATTTTATAAAAAAAAAATAAACATTTTGGTGCCTAAAATCCTGTTTATTATAATTATGATATAACTCAAAGGTGGAGGGTTTAATTATTCAAGCAAAAATTATCGGTATTGGATTGGTATCAATCAATACTACCATGTATTTACTTGGATCTGATCAATGGCAAAATTCCCGGTATCGCCGACCTCGACCTAATGGAGTCGGAGACAACAGTGAAATAACATGGCTCAAAGAGGACATGCACAAAAAAACCCGCCTTGATGGCATAATACTAAAGTGAGCTGGGTCATCTGTGTGAAAGCCTCAAGGAAAACATTTTTTTTTTCAACTACACCCACCAGAATTATGTGTGGCCTTGGAAAAGATAAGCTCATTACTTTTTCTTGCAAGCAAGGGTGCCAATACCTCTGCAGGGCAACAAATCGTATTTATATCTTTGGTACGTCTTATCTCAAACGTTTGCGCAAACTCATCACCGTCTTTCCGGCGAGATGTGATCTTTGAACCGGGAGGGAGCAAAGAGCACAAATTCCATCATCCTGCAGTGATTGAGCTCAGTAGATCGAGCCGTGACGGTTTGATTGTAATGCATGCAAACAATATCTTTTTTTAACATATTTCAATTTTGGGGATGCTGCAATGAGTCTGGAGATGATAATGAATACAGAGTCCAGCACACTGTTCCACCTGTATTTTTTTAAGTGAAAGTGAAAAATTACTTGCCATTATTCTCATATTAAAAAGGTAGTCTGGAAACTGAAACGAAGACAAAACGAAATTTAAGGAATTGCAGTAGAAACTTTCACTCCATAACAAGCCTTTATCTAAAACTGTTCTAACAAGTAATAATATTAAGGTGCTCAGGACCACTTCTGGCTAAAAAAATAAAGTAATTTGAATGAATGGAATGGCTGAATAATCAGGACCGAATACGTGAATAAATGAATAAATTCGTCACGAAGCGGAGCGGGAAACAGGAAATAAGGACCCATTCGCGTAGACGTATTCACAATGTTTGGGGGGAAGAGGAGGGTGGTGCACAACCGATCCGGAAATCGATGGTTGCAGGAGTGGATTAGAAATCCACTCAAAAGAAAAGAATGTCCAAAAACAAACAGATCAGACCAAAAGCAAAACAGGATCAAATACGGGCAGATTCACAGAACTAGGCATTTAACAGGATTTAACATAAGTCTCACAGACGTTTCACAGAAGTTTAACAAGTATAACAAACGCTCCAGCAAAGCACAGGTCAAAGGAACGCGTTTAAGTACTCTAAGAAGCAATCAGTCAAATACGTCTCAGCCGGTGTTGATGGGCGGGGCCAACTGGGCGCCGTGGTAACCGCGCCAGACGTGACAAATTATGATGTTACATAATTACAACAAAATAAATAAGGAAGTAATAAATGACTGAAAGTATTAGACCTGTGTAAACTCGGAGGAGTATATGTTGCACCTCACCTCCTGTTACTACTGTACCAAACCATTGTTCAACCTATACTCCTGTTCTACTCCACATGTTCTGTTGCAAACTGGACCAAACTTACACGTGTCACTTGCAGAGCAGCTAAAAACATCGGCCAACCTGCATACAACCTCTCAGATTTAAATAACAGGTTCATAATCCGACTGGCAAACACAATAGTCCAGGATATCACTCACCCACTACACCAATAGGTTATCTTGCTACCATCAGGACGCAGATACAGAACAATAGGATTTAAGAGGACTCGCCTCAGGAAAAGCTTCATCCCCTCTGCCATTACCCTTTTAAACAACAGGCCCCTCTGACCCATCCAATCGGTCTGTCCCCATTGTCCTGCTGTCATGTATGTTTGTCTTTCTGCAGGGAGAGTGGGGTGGGCATCTGTTTTTTTTGTTTCATTTTTTTGTGGGTAATGTAATGTAATAACTTTTTTTTTCCGTTGGTGGAAGTAAATTTCCCTAAAGAGAACAATATATTAAATCTATTCTTATAAATGAAGAAATCATACAATCTTAAATATAGGCGGTGCTGCATATCAATATTACAAGAGAAGCAATATATGCCTGCTTTGATATGTTTTGGGTGCGTCTATTTTGTGACTGATAACATCATATACTTTCAATCTTAAGATAATGATTAATACTGGCTTAAAAAAACAAAACAACGAGATTGGTTGTTAGCTGAGCCCCGGGCTGCATCTATGCCAGTGGTCGGAAACCTTAATGACTGAAAGAGCCATGAAAGCAATTGTTTTTTTATTTTGAGAGCCACACAATATAATTGAATACAAAATCAAGAATATATGGGCGCAGTGGTTAGTGCATGTGCGGCACAGTTCAAGTCATGGGAACCTCCTGCTTGGTTTCAAATCCAGCTCCAGACTTCCTGTGCGGAGTTTGTATGTGCTTGCGTGGGTTTCCTCCGGGCACTCCGGTTTCCTCCCACATTCCAAAAACATGCATGTTAAGTTAATCGGCCGGTCCAAATTGTTCCTAGGGGGGAATGAGCGAGTGAGTTATCTGTCTCTGTGTGCCCTGCGACTGGCTGGCTACCAGTTTGGGGTGTCCTCTGCCCACTGCCCGAACATAGCTGGGATGGGCACCGGCCCCCCCCGCAACCCTACTGAGGATAAGCGGTGCCGATAATGGATGGATTGATATATATATATATATATATGGATATAAATGTTGTAAGTATTAGGTATGACTCAGCCAAGGCTTGAACCGGAGACCTCCCAGTCCTGGGGTGGGCGCCCAACCCCAAGACCACCGAGCTGTAAAGGTATTAAACAAAGGTTTAAACAAAATGAAAAAGTCGCTTTGAAATCTTGAAAAGCTGTGTGCAAAAACAAAACAAAACACTTGTTCATTATGTTAACATCAACACTTTGAACAGCGGGTGACTGATGGGATTTTCAATCCAGTTGCCTTTGAGCCTCCCTTATAAAAAACCGAAGATTATAACTCTGTCCTATTGGTTTTCGTGCTGCATTCTTCTGTGCTGGCATACTTTACAGCTCAACAAACTAATCAAGAGCTAATTGAACAAGACATGCCTTTGCGCCGGCGCACAATGCTACATTGGACAAACGTTATCGGGTTTTTTGCTCCTTTCATTTGCCGAACATTACATGAACGCTTCACTCCCCCAAAGAAAGGCTATTAAACCCTAATAATATGCCTTGACTCGCCACTTAATATCTCCAACCAGCGCTTTGTCCAGCTTGCTATTATGGCTGCTTTTTGCTGGTCTTGAAAAAGAATCTCTATGAAAAGGGGGGTAAACAATTTTAAAAATCTATATTTTAAGATCTATCCATTCATCCATCCATTTTCTGCACCGCTTATTCTCACAAGGGTAGCGGGTGGTGCTGTTGTCCATCCCAGCTATCTTCAGGTATGACACCCTGAGCTGGTTGCCACCTAGTCACATTCAACTCACTCGCTCATTCACACCTAGGGACAGGGTTGGGTAGGGTTACTTTAACTGGATTACTTTCAATTACTTTTGGATTACTCCAATACCAAATATCCTAATTAAAAACAAAATAAACTAAATATGAATAATATTACTAAATTTTGGGCAGGCTTGGGGAGTAACGGAATACATGGAACAGCAAAAATGATGTTGGCAAGCTGTTTGGATGTATTTTCATTTTGTTTCTGTCGCATTTTATGTTAGTTTTGCCGGAGATCAAAGAGATCAAAGCCAGGAGAGAAAGCTTACCACGTGTTGTGAGTCATAATTTTATTCATATTTAGTTTCTTTTGTCTTTTATTAGCATATTTGGTATTGGAGTAATCCAAAAGTAATTTAAAGTAATCCAGTTAAAGTAACCCTATCCAACCCTATCCAACCCTGCCTAGGGACCATTTAGTCCGTCCAATTTTGAATGTGGCAGGAAATCGGACTACCAGGAGGAAACCCATTCAAGCACAGGGAGAACGTGCAAATTCGAAGTAGCTGGAAGTAGCTGGAATTAAACCCTGGACCTCTGCACCGTGGGGCTGAGCGCTAGCAACGGATCGGCTGTGCCTCACTATATTTGAAGAATAAATTATTTTTCATGTAGGAATTACCATTGTGTTGCATTCAAGTAATGTATTTGGGAATATAAAACAGAATAAAGTAATTACAATTCTACTCGATTCAAATGTATTTCCACATTACTTTTCATACATAAACTCAAAGTTTTAAAAACCATCCATTGTATACTAAAAGGAGAAACAAAATGCACACCCCACAACTAGGGGTGGGCGATACGAGGAATTTTAGTATCAATTCGATTCGATTAATTGATACTGATTTGAAACCAATACTTTTTACCAGTAAATGCCATGATTTTATGGTATGTTAGGACCAGAACAGAAACAGGACCCACTCACGTAACGTTTACCACAAGTTTTATTGAAGGAACGAGGAAGGGGTGCGCCCACGATCCGGTGTTCGCTCTCGTACTCGGCTTGTGACCCGAACACGGAAGTGGATCTTCCGTGGCGAGCGATGGCGGTGTCGGGGTCGGAAAAAACAGGTCGGTAGCCGGGACAGGAGAGCAAAAACGTGGTTGGGGTCGGAAACGAGTCGTAAGCCAAGACGGGAGAGCAGACGTGATCGGGATCAAAACGGGATCTAGCCGGAGACAAACAAGACCAAAACGGGACAGGCGTGAGTCAGGGTCGAAAAAGGTTTGCCCAATATACACGGAGATTCGCAGACGGACTGACAAAAGGGGATTGACAGGACTGGGTTCAAATAGTGACAGGGAGCCAATCAGGACGCGGCGCCAAACGAGTGGGCACAGGTAATTCCAATCAGCAATCGTGACAGGGTAATTGAACCCATTTGGGTTATTTAACACAGCACAAACTTTTTGGCACTAAATTGTTTCATTTTTATTAAATAACTACAATTCGAACGTTAACAGTATTAAAAATAAATGCAAATATTCCCATTACAACTGTTTGAGGACAGAACCAAAGTACAAACCCTAGTTTCAGGTTCAAACATTTGTTTAAGAAATAAAAATACTGTAATTTAAAAACGTTTTCTCCCCTAGAAATAACTGCTGCATACTAGCCAATTATTATTCCAAACAAAGCAATCTTGCTGATATATTGTACTACCATGAATCCAATTTTTACTTCAAATGATATTTTGGGAAAAATATATGTTCGCGTAAAACGCTTTCACCTTTTTTCAGCATGAGAAGTCCAAGTTTGTGGCATGTCGAATGGATCTTTCTCTGCCTTTAGGTGCTTTTGTGGGTCCAGAGTGTTTTGTTGATATGATGGCTTTTAGATGAAATTAATATTGAAAATGATTTGCACATAAATAATTTAGGTCAAGCTATTCTACATTCGTGTACAACTTGGAACGTAACGTTATTGATGCACAGCTAGACACAGGCTGAAAAGGTGCGGTGCAACTGTTTAGCCATTCGGAATGCAGAAACCAATGCACAATAAGCTAGGTAGCGAGTTAGCTAAGTAGTATGAAATGTTAATGTTGTGTACTGCCTGTGGCCTTTTATTTCAGTCAGTGCCAGACGATAATGAGACGGCTTTCTTCATACGATGTCGAGACAACTCCTAAAGATAAGTCCAATTAAGGAGAAACGTCATCTACCGCCAAGTCTGTGAAATCAAAACCAAACAAAAGTTGACATTTCACTGAGTCTGTCATTTGGAAAATGCCAGGCTGCCATTCATAATGAGGCCACTTTCTGGAGAAGTCGTTATGGGATGTGGCCGAAGGGAGAGCACGGCAGTCGTTTCGACTCGTTTGCCGCACGCCGCCGGCGCATACAAATGGCACGCGTGCATAAACGCCACCTTGTACCTGGAGGCCCCTGTAAAACAGATACGCGACGCAGCGAGCACAAAAAGTGAGCGTGCCAAACAGAAGTAACAACGCTAAATGTTTTAGTGGAAGAAACTAAACAAATAGCTTGAGAATGTGTGTGTATATACATACATATATATATATATATATATATATATATATATATACATATATATATATATACACACACACATATATATATACATATATACTTATATATATATATATATATATATATACAGGACTGTCTCAGAAAATTAGAATATTGTGATAAAGTTCTTTATTCTCTGTAATGCAATTAAAAAAACAAAAATGTCATACATTCTGGATTCATTACACATCAACTGAACTATTTCAAGCCTTTTATTATTTTAATATTGCTGAATTTGGCTTACAGCTTAAGAAAACTCAAAAATCCTATCTCAAAATATTACAATATCATGAAAAAGTATACAAGTAGGCTATTCAACTAATCACCTGAATCATCTAATTAACTCGAAACACCTTGCGAGGGTTTCCTGAGCCTTAAAAACACTCAGCTTGGTTCAGTAAAAAGAAATTCCTCAAAGAGCAGTCTGTTCACAGAGTGCAGTTTCAAAGCATATCCACAAAAAGTCTGTTGGAAGGGAAAAATGTGGCCGGAAACGCTGCACAACCAAGAGAGATGACCGCAGCCTTAACAAAATTGTGAAGAAGAGCCGCTTCCAGAATTTGGGGGAGCTTCAAAGACAGTGGGCTGAAGCTGGAGTCCAGGTATCAAAAGCTACAGTTCACAGACGTGTCCGGGAAATGGGCTACAATAGCCGTATTCCCATGGTCAAGCCACTTCTGAACTCAAGACAACGGAAGAAGCGTCTGACTTGGGCTATGGAGAAGAAGCACTGGACAGTTGCAGAGTGGTCCAAAGTCCTCTTTTCAGACGAAAGCAAGTTTTGCATTTCATTTGGAAGTCAAGGCGCCAGAGTCTGGAGAAAGGCTAGAGAGGAGCAAAATCCAAGTTGCTTGAAATCCAGTGTGAAGTTCCCACAGTCAGCAATGGTTTGGGGAGCCATGTCAGCTGCTGGTGTTGGTCCACTGTGTTTCATCAAGTCCAGAGTAAATGCAACTGTGTACCAAGAGATTTTAGAGCACTACATGCTTCCATCTGCTGAAAAGCTCTATGGAGATGAGGATTTCATTTTCCAGCATGAACTGGCACCTGCCCACAGTGCCAAAACCACCAGTAACTGGTGCACTGACCATGGCATCACTGTCCTTGATTGGCCTGCTAATTCCCCTGACCTGAACCCCATCGAGAATGTGTGGGGTATAGTTAAGAAGAAGATAAAAGACACCAGACCTACAAATGCAAATGAGCTGAAGGCCGCTATCGAAGCATCCTGGGCATCAATAACACCTCAGCAATGCCACAGGCTGATTGCCTCCATGCCACGCCGGATTGATGCAGTAATCCGTGCAAAAGGATTCCCAACCAAGTTCTTGGTCACCTCCCTGACTAAGGCCCTTCTTCCCCGATCGCTCAGTTTAGAAGGCTGGCCAGCTCTAGGAAGAGTCCTGGTGCTTCCAAATGTCTTCCATTTACGAATAATGGAGGCCGCTGTGCCCATTGGGACCTTCAAAGCAGCAAAGATTTTTCTGTATCCTTCCCCAGATTTGTGCCTCAAGACAATCCTGTCTCGCAGGTCTACAGACAGTTCTTTTGACTTCATGCTTGGTGTTTGTGCTCTGACATGCACACTCACCTGTGGGACCTTATATAGACAGGTGTGTGCCTTTCCAAATCATGTCCAATCAACTGAATTTACTGCAGGTGGACTCCAATTAAGCTGTAGAAAGATCTCAAGGGTGATCAGTGAAAAAAAGATGGACCTGAGCTCAATTTTGAGCTTCATGGCAAAGGCTTTGAATACTTATGTAAATGTGATTTCTTAGTTTTCTATTTTTAATAAATTCAAAAAAAGTAAGAAAAAAACTTTTTCACATTGTCATAATGGAGTATCTTGTGTAGAATTTTGAGATAAGAGATTAAATTAATACAATTTGGAATCAGGCTGTAACATAACAAAATGTGGAAAAAGTGAAGCGCTGTGAATACTTTCCGGATGCACTGTATATCACCATTTCACAGATGGTGGCAGTAGCCCTTTGGCCACCTAGCCCTAAATAAAAAGGGAAAGTCGACTATAAGGGCCGCCGCATACATGACAAGTAGCAATTGTAGTATGTTTCACCAAAATCTATGTCTGTTTTCAAACATTATGATTTAAAAAGGCATTGTCAGACAAAACATGCTGATTACAAAAAGATAAGTGGAAACAAACGCTGTGAAAAGGTGAAGCAACTGGAAGCTGTTTCAATGGGACTGGGCACTGTTTTAATGGCACTTTTTCACGAGAATGCCAAGCTGAATATTTGGCCCTCGCACATTTTCAACATTTGGACACCCCAGCCTTCATAGAATTTGAGGGGTTTTAGGGTCTTTTTAAAATGTTTAGCCCGACACAAAGTATTTTTTATTTTCTTGGACATTGTTCGAAAGTATGCACTGTTACTGACTGGATTCTATGCGGACTTTAACTTAAACAAGGTTGCCAGTACTTGCACTTGCTACACAGCCCCACAGCATGGAACCACCACCAAATTGTACTGTGGGGAGCAAGTGTTTGCCTTGGAATTCTGTACTCTTCTTCCAACATTCATACCACCCCTTGTTATGTCCAAGTAAGTCAACTTTAGTCTGCTTGAGGTATGCTAAAGCACATTTGGTTCAAGCCATCTTCAGTTTGGGATCAGGTGATTGGGTGGACACATTCTTATCAAAGCCTGCAGAGATGTCTTCCCTCTTCTGATCTGAAATGTGTTCCATTTCACTCATATGGTGGGGAGGGCAATCATTTTTTGCGCAAGACCGAAACTACAACCTCAATTGCACTGCAGATTCGTCTGATAGGAAAAAAGCCAACAAAGCCATTTGCGCTCTAATCTGACACTATTGTGTTTCAATTTCGCCCTAATGATTCTCTTCGTGCTCGGGCGCAGCAGGGAAATCCATCAACTTAGATTGGGTGCATTTTCACTTCTTTTAGTTGCTCCTCCTCTTAAGAAAAATCTGAAAACAACAGAAAAAATGACAATATTTGAGGCCGGAAGTAAAAAACTCCACCACGTTCCCAACAAGATCAAGCACCTAATCCTGGATTATTATGACAACTTCAGGCTTAGGTTCACTTCCGGGTCAGTAACATCAGACTGGCATCACCTTGGGAAAGGCATAATAGAATAGAATAGAATAGAATTTACTTTTATTGTCATTCTTTGTAACCATGCACACAGAACGAAATGTCGATACACCTGACCCGTACAGTTAAACTGTAACAAGCCGATGCAGCCGCAGCCAAACAGGGCGCAGCCATTTTAGTCATTAGGTGACCAAACCCCCCAATTCCAACCCTTAATGCCGAGCGCCAAGCAGGGAGGCAATGAGTACCAATGTTGCATGTCTTAGGTATGACTCGGCCGAGGCTTGAGCCAGCTACCTCCCAGTCTCGGAGCGGGCGCCCTACCATCTAGGCTACCGAGCTGGAAGCTGTAACGGGTTGTACCATATTCGTTACCCTTTTTGCTTTGGCAATGAATATGGTAGTCAAAGCTGCAGAAGTGGAATGCAGAGGGCCACTATCCAGATCAGGTGTGCGCCAGCCTCCCATAAGAGCATTATATGGATGACCTTACCATCACCACAACATCTGTCCCTGGGAGCAGATGGGTCCTGCAGGGTTTGGAGAGACTCATAACATGGGCGAGAATGAAATTCAAGCCCTCAAAGTCAAGATCCATGGTTCTGAAGAGGGGGAAGGTGGTGGATAAGTTCGGGTTTTTGATCTCTGGGACTAAGATCCCAACCATTACGCAACAACCAGTCGGAAGCCTGGAGAAACTCTTTGACTCAACTCTAAAAGACTCTGCTGCCATCCAAGAGTCTGTTAAACAACTGGCAACATGGCTCACCAAGGTGAAGAAGTCCGGCCTGCCGGGTAGATTTAAAGCCTGGATCTACCAGCACTCTATTCTTCCCAGAGTCTTGTGGCCTCTCTTAGTCAATGCAATACCGATATTAACTATGGAGATCCTCGAAAGGAAGATCAGTAGCTTTCTCCGGAAGTGGCTGGGGCTTCCCCGCAGCCTTACCAGCGCTGCTTTGTACGGGACTAGTAATACCATCCAGCTACCCCTCAGCAGGCTCATTGAGGAGTTCAAGGTGGCATGTACTAGAGAGGCTCTTCAGTGTAGGGATTACAAGGACAGCAAGGTGTCATCAGCCGGGGTTGAAGTTAGAACCGTAAGGAAGTGGAGAGCTCAGAAGGAAGTGGAGGTGGCAGAGTAACGACTGAGGCAGAAGACACTGGTTGGGGTCCTGGGAGAGCAGGTCTGGGAGACTTCCTTCTGCTCCCTTTGTTCTGGAAGAGGCTCCTTGGAACACCTCCTCAGCAGCTGCACAAAGGCCCTGGCTGATGGTCTCTATCGCTGGCGCCATGACCAGGTTCTAAAAGCAGTTGCTGAGTGCACTGCCCTAGCAGTCAACAGGGGCAAACACCATCAAGCCACAAGCAAGGCAGTTAATTTCATCAAGGCAGGAGAGAAACCCAGGGCTTGTGCACTGACAACATCAGGACTCCTCCACATTGCTTCTGATTGGCAGTTGCATGTCGACCTTGGGAAACAACTAAGGTTCCCCCAGCACATATCAGCAACATCGCTCCTACCAGACACGATAATCACCTCTGAGACTTCAAAACACCTGATCATGCTGGAATTCACAGCTCCGTGGGAAGAATGCATGGAGGAAGCCAGTGAAAGGAAACGCGCAAAGTACCAGGAACTGGTGGAGGAGTGCAGGGTCAGGGGATGGAAAGTTTTCTTTGAGCCAAAAGAGGTCGGCTGCAGTGGTTTGCCGGACGATCATACTGCAAAGTCCTTGGATGGTTGGGTGTGACAGGGGCAGCCAAGAAGAAAGCCATTAAATCCGCTAGTGAAGTTGAAGAAAAAGCCACCAGGTGGCTTTGGCTCAAAAGGGCAGATCCGTGGACTGCTACTGGCCTGATCAACCTCGGCTTGGTCACCTGAGCGAGGGTGTCTGATGTTGCAAGACCCGAAACACTCAAAGAACCCAGGATACATACATCACTGATGATGCGTCACAGTTGCATTATTGGAGATGTTTATTTCAAGAAATCTAGACTGTTTTATACAGTTTTTTTGCGGGGGGGTATGTTCCAAAAAAGGCTCTGTCATAGTTAAAATCTTTGAAGTACAAGCCTTTGTTTATTCATGAATCAAAACACTCTTTAATACATTGAAACCAGACAAGTTAACCCAGTTTACAATCTCGAGCATTTGTTCAAAAAATAAAAGTACTGTATTGCATTAATGGTATTTTCTTTTTTACAAAGATTCTGCTCTGCCAAATGATTTTTTTTCAATAAAATAACTACTACTACTACTTTATTCCTTTTTGCGCCATTGCGAATGGCAGCCACTCCAGCAGCTCCCGTGTTGATTTATTGTTTTGTTGTTGTCACGAGACGTGGTGGCGTGGAAGTGGACCGGACCAGAACGGAGGCAGGAGGCATGAAGGGAGAACTCAAATGCGTTGACGATCCATGAGTTTTATTTAATAAAATAAAAGTCGCCCAATACTCCGGGGCAAAAACAGAACAATACAGAGTTCCTCCGGCACGAACTCAACAGGACAAGGCATAACAGACTAAAACAGGACAAGGCATAACATACCGGGATTGTGAATAATGAGTAATGAACCAGCACCCGCCAAACCCAAAATCCAGCCTTAAATAGCAGAACAGCAATCAGCTGATCTGCTTCAGCTTGAGTTCGGGGGCGTGGCATACTGGTCGTCATGGCGACCGTGACAGAGCCCCCCTCTTAAGGGACAGCTCCCGAGGTCCCAAAAAAGAAAAAATTACTACCTCGCGCCCCGGAATGTTGACGATCGCGATTGGGGCAACCCTGCTCCCTCCTCCGAACACGCAGGAACGGGGAGAGGCAGGCGCCATCTGCGTCGGGCGGATCGGAATCGGCGCTCGGCAGGGGGGGTCTGGTGGCCAACTGGACAGGGGATGACAGACAGGCAGAACCGACGAGAACAGGACAGATAAACAGGACAGGCCGATGCAGAAGAGTCGCACTCAGGACAGGCCGATGCAGAAGAGTCGCACTCAGGACAGGCCGATGCAGAAGAGTCGCACTCAGGACAGGCCGATGCAGAAGAGTCGCACTCAGGACAGGCCGATGCAGAAGAGTCGCACTCAGGTCAGGCCGATGCAGAAGAGTCGCACTCAGGTCAGGCCGATGCAGAAGAGTCGCACTCAGGTCAGGCCGATGCAGAAGAGTCGCACTCAGGTCAGGCCGATGCAGAAGAGTCGCACTCAGGACAGGCCGATGCAGAAGAGTCGCACTCAGGACAGGCCGATGCAGAAGAGTCGCACTCAGGGGGGGTCAGATTCAGAAGAGTCGCACTCAGGGGGGTCAGATTCAGAAGAGTCGCACTCAGGGGGGTCAGATTCAGAAGAGTCAGGCTCAGGGGTTCAGGTTCAGAAGTGGCGATTCAGACAGGACAGGCGGAATCAGAACAGGCAAGACATGAGAGGGTCAAAATCAAAACAGACAAGACATAAGAGAGTCAAAATCAGAACAGACAAGACATGAGAGAGTCAAAATCAGAACAGACAAGACATGAGAGAGTCAAAATCAGAACAGACAAGACATGAGAGAGTCAAAATCAGAACCGGCAAAACAGGAGGAGTGGAGTCGGGCTGGCAGGCAGCGGAGTCGGAGTCGGCCCGACGGGCAGCGGAGTCGGAGTCGGCCCGACGGGCAGCAGAGTCGGAGTCGGGCTGGCACGCAGGGGAGACGGAATAGCAGGCAATCGGCACGGGAGTCGGGCAGGCAGGCATGAGAGTCGAACAGGCAGGCGTCAATTCTTCCCGGGACCCCATTCGAGGCACAGCAAGGGCCACGACGGGCGGGGCCGTGGTTCGAACGGGCAGGGAAGGCCAACTCAGTAGGCGCCTGCCGAACTGCGCTCTCCAGCTCTCCCAAGTCGCGCTGGGATCGTTCGCTGAGTTCTATTTGTTGGCTGGTTCATTCTGTCACGGGGCGTGGTGTCGTGGAAGGGAAGACCGGACCAGAAAAAGGCAGGAGGCATGAAGGGAGAACTCAAATGTGTTGACGATCCATAAGATTTATTTTACAAAATAAAAGTCGCCCAATACTCCGGGGCAAAACAGAACAACACAGAGTTCCTCCGGCACGAACTCAACAGGACAAGGCATAACAGACTAAACAGGACAAGGCATAACAGACCGGGACTGTGAAGAATGAGTAGTAATGAACCCGCCACCGCAGAGCCCACCATGCAGCCTTAAATACAGACCCACCATTAGTGGAACTGCTTTCAGCTGTTGCCCAGGGGGCGGGGCAGACTGGTCACCAAGGCGACCGTGACAGGGCCCCCCTCTTAAGGGACAGCTCCCGAGGTCCCAAAAAAGAAAAAATTACAACCTCACGCCCCGGAATGGTTCGACGCTCACGATTGGGGCAACCCCGCTCCCTCCTCCGAACACGCAGGAACGGGGAGAGTCAGGCGCCATCTGCGTCGGGCGGATCGGAATCGGCGCTCGGCAGGGGGGGGTCCGGCGGGCAAGCTGGAGTCGGAGTCGGCCCGACGGGCAGCAGAGTCGGAGTCGGGCTGGCACGCAGGGGAGACGGAATAGCAGGCAATCGGCACGGGAGTCGGGCAGGCAGGCATGAGAGTCGAACAGGCAGGCGTCAATTCTTCCCGGGACCCCATTCGAGGCACAGCAAGGGCCACGACGGGCGGGGTTGGGTTCGAACGGGCAGGGAAGGCCAACTCAGTAGGCGCCTGCCGAACTGCGCTCTCCAGCTCTCCCAAGTCGCGCTGGGATCGTTCGCTGAGTTCTATTTGTTGGCTGGTTCATTCTGTCACGAGACGTGGTGGCGTGGAAGTGGACCGGACCAGAACGGAGGCAGGAGGCATGAAGGGAGAACTCAAATGCGTTGACGATCCATGAGTTTTATTTAATAAAATAAAAGTCGCCCAATACTCCGGGGCAAAAACAGAACAATACAGAGTTCCTCCGGCACGAACTCAACAGGACAAGGCATAACAGACTAAAACAGGACAAGGCATAACATACCGGGATTGTGAATAATGAGTAATGAACCAGCACCCGCCAAACCCAAAATCCAGCCTTAAATAGCAGAACAGCAATCAGCTGATCTGCTTCAGCTTGAGTTCGGGGGCGTGGCATACTGGTCGTCATGGCGACCGTGACAGTTGTTGCTTATATCTTCAGTGTTTGTGTCCCGTTTTAACAACTACACTTTGGATTACTTCTATCCTATGGATATGGGTTTTAACGCACAAAAATGTGTTTATTCGAGGAATCAACTCCTTTCCCTGAAAAATTCTCGGGCTGGCGTGGTTCCCCTTTTACCTGACGAGGTGAGGTGGTCCTATCGGGGGTGCAGAGCCGGTGCTAAGGTAAGGGCTAAGCGGCTAGCGGCAAAGTGGCGATATAAGCCCTCGGTACCGTCCATAATAATGGGGAATGTCAACTCCCTACCAAATAAGATCGACGAACTGGCTGTGCTCGTGAAAGACATCAAAGCATACAGGGAGTGCAGTTTGCTTTACTTTACGGAAATGTGGCTCACGTCTAGCATCCCGAACGCTAACGTTGAGCTAACCGGTTTCTGCGCTGTTTGAGCGGACAGACACAAAAGCCTGCGGGAAGCGCAGAGGAGGAGGACTCGCTATTGTGGGCACAGAGCTGGACAGCCTGAAAACAGTAGCTGAGAGACGGGCACTGGAAAAGCTGCAGTCAATCATGGACAATTCATTACATCCACTACACAGCATTATCTCCAGACAGAAGAGCAGCTTCAGCAACAGACTGCTGTCACAGTCTTGAGACTGAATGCTAAGCCAGACTGAGGAGATGTTTCTTCCTCATGCCATGAGGCTCTTTAACTCCACCCGGCGGAGTAAAGGCCCACATTCAACCACACCCGCCCACACTGCATATTACCATATTTTTATTGCAGTGTGTATTCTGTGTAGCACTATCTAGATACTCTATATAACACGCTACATTGGGTATTAACACGTCACATTGGGTATTTGTGTATTGTATTCTTTTTGCTTATTATTGTTTTGTTCTCCAGCGCAGGGATGCTGCTGGAAGTGTGAATTTCTATCTATATAACCTGCTTTAGGCAAAAATGATCAATTTGGCCCAAAAAGTGAGTTATTCACTTATATTAATATTGGGTTCATATAGAGTATTATCGTAATTTATTTGCCAATTTTGTTTGGCCGGCTTTAACAAAAATTAACTAAATATTAATTCTTAATGTTTCAAAACTATCCGCTATACTTTCAAAAATATTTTCTCTCAATCATGTGGATATAGGGAAAATAAAAATGTGGAGTAAAAATGTTTTTACTTTCCTTAAGCATGCCAAGAAGTCCAACTATATTTTTGATGTTTTTGTTGGACCGGAGTGTTTTGTTTACATGATGGCTTTTAGGGAATCTCAACATTCAAAAAAATGTGCGCGTGCACAAAGTAGGTTTCACATTTGTGTAGCGCTTGGACCGCAATGTTATGAAGCATAGGCAGACACAGGCAGAAAAGGGCCGGGTTGACTGTTTTAGCAAATCAGAATGCAGAGCACAATGCATGATGAAAATTCAACGAATCAGCAAAACCCGAAAAGTAAAATGCAACTACAGCAAGGTATTACAGTGCAGAATAATAAAAAAGTCAAGTTTCATGTTTCTAGAGTGTGTTGGCACATATAAGGCATAGCCAAATACCTCACCATTATTTCCTCTTTTTTCTTCCCCCGCCGTACTTCACGAACCTCAATATTAGCCCTGGCCAGCAAGGCTTTAGGAAAGGCGAGTCTTATTAAGCTCTGCTCACCCAAACCCCACAAGGATCCTTTCAGCCTTGCTCCTCTTTCATTTCCTTCACCTGACTAAAGCACTATCATTAGCCACAGCCCCGCCAGACATCAGACGCAAGCCTTCGTTAAAATGGGAGATTGCCGGGTTTTTTGGCTGAAGTTTATTTGCAGACTGCAGGGCATTTCATTCGTTTCCTGAACCTGGAAGTCGGATCCAGGCCGGGGGTATAAAGGTCAAGTATCAAGAGTAGCTCTAATTCAAGAACTCGAGTGACAAACTACTTTCCTGAGGTTTCATCAGCTGAGGTCTAATGGCTCCTCAGACAAGTTAACTTAGTTTCACTTTTACTGCTTTTGCTTTTTTAAAATAGTTTAGCCTCCAGTGGATATAAAAGAGAACATGTTCCCAGGATCAAGATTTTTACTTCACAAGGCCCTCAAATAACTTTTCATCAATGTTGGGCATGTTGCTGAAGAAAAGTAATGACGGTATTTTCCGGACTCAAATATAAATCTTTCCGAGGTTTAAATTACACCAGCCAAAAAATGCATAACTAAGAAAAAAAAACATGCCTAAGGCGCCTTTCAGAGATTAAGTCGCATATCTAATACCCAGAACATACGTGAAAGGCGTAAGGCTTTCATATTTTGTATATATTCTACTATTTGATATTTTATCACATTAATTGGTTTCAGCATTTTTCTTTTTACGTTCCATCTCAGAATAAGAAAATATTATCATAAATAATAAATCAATGCATATTTTGGGGGGCTCGGGTAGTGTCTGTCACGCCTACGTCTACCAGAGGATGCCTAATCGGTTTGCAAATTGGACTGTGTGTCCAATCATCTCAGACCTGCCCATAATTAGCCTGACCCTTCATAAAGCCATTCTGGACATTATCCATTGTCGGGTTATTTTAATTTTCCATCTTCATTTTTCACCATTGATACCACCATCACAGTTATCCAGTTTCATCCTGGTTGGAAGGGTTTGTTTTTTTATTTCTGGTTCAGACAGTTTCATTTTTTGGGACTATTTGTTTGTTACATTATTGATTATTTTGTAACTTAATTCTCTAATGTGTAAGCACCTTGCCATGCTTCCTGCGTTTGTGTCCACTGAAAATCACAACATGCTCTTTCATTCAAAACACAACCCTAAAAAGTTATATAAATTTAAAAAAAATATGAAAACTGGGCAATATAATCTGCAAGCAAAAAAAGTTCATTTCACCTGAATATATTATTTTATTATTATTTGATGAGCACATGCAAGATAATACCCGAGCACTGTGATATCGAATATCCCAGCCCGGAGTGATCAGATAACTCACTGTGAATAATTGAATTAAAGCATAGAAGTCAGTACACCTGGTCTGACATAAAAAACAGAATCCTGGCCCGACTTTGAATGTGCTACAGTAGTAATAAATTAATATATGTTATTTTTAGAAATGCATATCAAACTGGGTGCCTATTGTGCTAATTAGTCACAAAAAGTAGCTCTTTCCTTAATAAAGGTTGGAAACAGTGCTGAAAATGCAATGTGTGAAATTAAAACTATTTTAATTGTCTTTTTTGCCATGGCAACCTTTTTTACATTTTGTAAACTACTTTCTGGATTTTTTTTCCGGATGAAAGAAAGATTTGTCACAAAAGATCTTTCAATATGCTTTTTGCAGGACTACATATATGATTTGATGGCTGAAAAATGAACAGAGAAAAACTGCTCGGATAAAAGAAATGAAAGATTAAATGTACAGTTAAATTGATTAGAAATTGTGTGGGTTTTTTTTAAATGAACAAACAGCTTCTTCAAATAAACTTCCTGGTTTGCACGAAAACTGTTTCAGAGAAATAAATTGCCTAGAAAAGTTATAGTGTATATTTGCAAAGAAGCAATTGACCTATGGCAGAGCCTCTCAACATTCTGAGAAGAACGCTATGGCAAGTGTCACAATGAGGAAAGGAAATTTGGCCCAGAATGATCATATTAACAGAAAGTATGCTTTTTGTTGTTTTTGTTTTTCTTCGATTTGTTGTTTTGGTTTCGTTTTGTCATGTTCCAAATAAATGTTTTATTCAAAATCACCAAAATGGTCATAACTCTGCATTGAAGGTTTATATGTCGGGCCGGGCTAACGGCTAGGCTGAAGGCTAAACCCTTCAAAACGCCTCTCCCATCCATTTTCCTCTCCAACGTTCGCTCCCTGGACAACAAACTGGACCATTTACAAGTGGAACTTACATCGAACCGCGAGATGACGAACTGTTGCGCTTTAATTCTGACGGAGACATGGCTAAACTCATCTATCCTGGATGACGCTGTTAGCATTGTGAGGCTAACTACTTTCCGCGCTGATAGAAGCGGCGAGCTCACCGGTAAGAGCAGGGGTGGCGGACTAGGCATTTATACCAACAACAACTGGTGTAGAAATGCTAAGATCATCTCGAATCACTGCTAACGAGACATTGAACTTTTGACGGTGATCTGCAGACCCTTCTACCTACCGAGGGAGTTTAGTGCTACCATCATTACTGCCGTGTACGTGCCCCCCAGCGCTAATACTAAGGAGGCAATGGATGTTCTCTACCGAACTGTGAGTGAACTGCAGCATGCTTACACCGAATGCATTTTTATTGCGGCGGGGGCTTTAACCAGGCCAACATGAAAACAGTTCTCCCGCATTTCCACCATCATGTCGACTTTGCTACAAGAGGTAGGAACACATTAGACTTGGCCTACACGAATATCAGAGGAGCATACAAGCCCCTGCTGACCAGAGAAAAACCTACAGTGAAGCAGGTGAGGGTGCGGACTGAGGGGGCAATGGAGGCACTACAGGATTGCTTTGAATGCACAGATTGGGACATGTTTAAATCGGCTGCCACTTACAACAACAAAATAAATATAGATGAGTACGCCATGTCTGTGTCAGCCTACATCAGTAAATGCGCAGAAGACGTCAGCAATACCAAAACCATCTGCACCCGTGCCAATCAGAAGCCCTGGATGACTGCTGAGATACGCAAACTGCTAAAGGTACGGAACCTTGCCTTTAAATCTGGTGACGAGGAGGCGCTGAGATCAGCGAGGGCTAACCTGAACCGTGCTATCAGACTAGCAAAGCAATCGCACAGTCAAAAAATCTAGGACCGTTTCTTCAGCACAACCAACACCAGGGATATGTGGAAAGGCATTCAGGCCATCACCAGATACAAGCCAACCACCGCCCCAGTGCAGGACACTAGCATGGACTTTCTGAATGACCTCAACAACTTCTTTGGGAGGTTCGAGGCACAAAATGGCACCCCTGCAGCGAAAGCGGTTCCACATCAGGACGAAAGAGCACTCCTCCTGGACTCAACTGACGTGAGGAAGACCCTGAGAAGGGTCAACACACGGAAGGCTCCAGGCCCAGACAACATTCCAGGGCGGGTCCTTAGGGAGTGCGCCGAACAGCTGGCTTGTGTACTAACAGACATTTTCAACACCTCGCTAGACCAAGCCACGGTACCATCATGCTTCAAGATTGCCACCATCATCCCAGTGCCAAAGAACCCCCAGATCTTATCATTCAACGATTACCGGCCCGTTGCACTGACTCCCATCATAATGAAGTGCTTTGAGAGACTGGTTAAAGAGCACATCACCTCCAGTCTCCCCTCCTCACTCGACCCCTTTCAGTTTGCCTACCGGACAAACCGCTCCACCGGGGATGCCATCTCCTCTGCGCTTCACCTGAGCCTGACACACCTAGAGGAGAAGAACACCCATGTGCGGATGCTGTTCCTGGACTTCAGTTCAGCATTCAACACCATCATCCCACAACACCTGGTAGACAAAATGAGACTCCTGGGTTTCAACACCCCCCTGCGGAACTGGCTGCTGGACTTCCTCACTGACAGACCCGTCAGTGCGGATTGGTCAGAACATCTCCGATGTCATCACCCTCAGCACGGGCTCCCCCCAAGGCTGTGTCCTGAGCCCCTTGCTGTTCACCCCGATGACACACGACTGCGTCCCTAGGTCAGCCACAAACCACATCGTGAAGTTTGCGGACGACACAACAGTGGTGGGCCTCATCAGGGACGACAACGACCTGGCCTACAGAGAGGAGGTGGAGCAGTTGGTGGGCTGGTGCAGGGACAACAGCCTGGTCCTGAATGTTGACAAAACTAAAGAGATCATTATCGACTTCAGGAAAAGCCAGCCCAACCATGCCCCACTTCTCATCAACAACAAGGCTGTGGAGGTTGTCAGCAGCATCAAGTTCCTAGGGGTGCACATCACAAACAAACTCACCTGGTCCGTGAACACTGCATCACTGGTGAAGAGGGCACAGCAGCGCCTGTACTTCCTGCGGAGAATGAGGAGACCCCACCTGCCCCCACCCTCCCTCATCACATTCTACAGGGGCACCATAGAGAGTATCCTGACCAGCTGTATCTCTGTGTGGTGTGGAGGCTGCAGCGCTTCCGACTGGGGTAGTGTGAGGAGGGTGACGAGGACAGCAGAGAAAATCATCGGGACTTCTCTCCCCTCCATTCAGGACATTGGCCAGAAGCGCTGCCTATCCCAAGCTAAGAACATTATCAGGGACCCCTCTCACCCCCATCATGGACTGTTCACTCTGCTAGCCTCTGGGAAGAGGTACTGCAGTGTGCGGTGCAGGACCACCAGGTTCCACAATAGCCTTGTCCCCCTGGCCATTAGACTGTTAAATGGTCAATCAAACACATAGTAAATCTAAACTGCTGCTAATCTGTACATCTGTTGGTTTTGTTTGACCCTTTTGCACTACTGGCACTTCTTTATAGCTAGCCACTCCTTGCACATCTGTTTCTCTGCACTATTGTACTTACAGTGTTATTGTTACAGTGTTATTGTTACTGTTTACCTGACTTGTTTACCTGACTGCCCATTTTGCACATCTGGTTAGCTGCTCCTCTTGCACTATTTGCACTACTGTAAAATACTATACATAGCCATAATTATTTAGCATATTATTAGTACTCAATAATCCAACTCAATACAACATTTTATTTATATCTGTACATTCAAGCAAACTGTGCGGGTCAGATGTATCGACATTTCGTTCTGTATACACGTGTACTAGAATGACAATAAAGTAGATCTGAATCTGAATGAATCTGAAAATATTCATGATTTCATTGTTGAGGTCAATGAAAAGCTTCATCTGGTCTGAGTCTAAGGTGAATATCTTCCCAAGACAAGCTTTTTTACCATCTGCACGCTCCCAGAAGTGCCTCTCTGTAGGTTTAGTGCTAACGTTTTTTGATGAATCATGCAGCATAACATTGCCAACATTTGTTTTCTTAGTTATTTACAGTTAACTTAAAGAAGCTAAGCTTTAAAACTGAATGTATGGGCATGGTTCAAACTGCAGAGCTAAATGCAAATTTTTGGGTGAAATCCCATTTTGACCGGAGGTCTTTGGACAATTACAAAACTAGCAAATAACAGGCCACTGAACTCCCAGTAAACAAACATAATGCATAACTCAAAGCTTAAATTAGCTAGAGTCAACCTAACGTTTAAGATGTTAACGTTATAAATACTTTCATATTTCTCTCCATCAAAGTGACAACATGTAACCTATAATATTATTTTGACCAACCTTAGAAAAGATCCAGAAATTATTTTTACCTTTATCCACGTTGAATTGGTGCTGTGGGCATGTGTAAGCTTGTCCAAAGAAGACAATTGTCTAGATTAAGACGTGGCGAAATCGGGTAAAAAATACCCCCAATAGCCCACTTTCTCAGGATACCTCGTTTCGGTTTTACATGTACCCGATGCAAAACACACTAAAATATGAACAAAAACTTATTATCCGAGTCTATGAAGTCTGCTATTCGCTCATCACAATTGAAGGTGGGGCTTAGCCATGGGTCTGGTGCTCTTTGTTTTTTATTAAAATGCAGATGACACTATTTTTTGAGAAGGACTTTTCAAAGTGCACTCTTTCTCTGACATCAATAAAATAAAGGTGCTTGCTTATGCAGAATATATACGTATTTTAATGGTAGTAAACAAAAAGGTTAAGGTGTGGAATCCATTTTATTATCCCCGATTGGTGTGGCATTCAATATACTCAATTCCATCATATGACTATTGATTACTAGTGAAAGTCAAGCATATATATATATATACAGTATATATATATATATATATATATATATATATATATATATATATTTGGACGCGGCAGCACGGCGGCGCAGTGGTTAGTGCATGTGCGGCACAGTTCTGAGGTCGTGGGAACCTCCTGCGTGGGTCCAAATCCAGCTCCCGGCCTTACTGTGCGGAGTTTGTATGTTCTCCCCGTGCTTGCGTGGGTTTCCTCCGGGCACTCTGGTTTCCTCCCACACTCCAAAGACATGCATTTCAGGTGGATTGGCCGGTCCAAATTGTCCATAGGTGTGACTGAGCGAGTGAGTTGTCTGTCCCTGTGTGCCCTGCGATTGGCTGGCAACCAGTTCGGGGTGTCCCCTGCCCACTGCCCGATGATTGCTGGGATGGGCTCCAGTACCCCCACGATCCTACTGAGGATAAGCGGTGTAGCTAATGAGATGAGATGAGATATTTGGACGCATGGAGAGGATAGATGAGGAGCGAATGTTGAAGAGGATCTACAGAGCAGATGTAAATGGAAGGAGACCAAGAGGAATGCCGTGATTGACGTGGATGGATGGTGTTGTGAGTGCACTGCAGGAAGGAGCTCTAAATATAGTGGAAGCTAGAGCTCTTGTTGGTGATAGGAATGAGTGGAGATGTGTTGTAAAAGGATAGTGGGATGTTTAGACGTGTTCTAAGGGATGGGCAGGGCACCTGTATGATGCAGAAGGGGTAAACCAGTGAAAGCTGTCGGGCCCTGCTGTTGAACAAAAGAGTGTGTTTGTCTCCCTGACCCGAGTGACATGGCCGCTTTCTTGTGTGCCGAGGTGCTTAACTTTTTTGTATGTCTTGGCATTTGGGTTGGCCATGGTCCCAAAACATTTTTGTGTGTGTTTTTTGCTACTTTTTCCCTTTTTTTAATTTTCTTAGTTTTTGTGTATGTGTTTGTCTTGCTGTCGGTCACCCTTCTGGAGGTGTATGACCACGGTAGGTAGGTAGGTAGGTAGGTAGGTAGGTAGGTAGGTAGGTAGGTAGGTAGGTAGGTAGGTAGGTAGGTAGGTAGAAAGATAGATAGAAGTCTTATTCATATTCATAAAGCACGAGCAAGTACGTGCAATTCTTCGAACACTCAAAAAAAACTCTTCTTTGATAAAAAAAGTTAAAAGCAGATAGGCACAGTTGAAAATAAAGCAGATGTGCTCTTTGAACTAAATTGGGCATTGTTAACACATACTTAGAAGAGAAAATATTTAACTTGCAATCTTTTAAGGACACCTCAAACGATACACCCCACCAATAAAGACCCCGCGCACACCTGGCAACACACGCATGCGACGTCACTGGCATTCGGCATTTTGCATTTGGCGTCAGGTGTGTGCAGGCACTTGCTGGAGTAAAACAGCACAGCCCCAATGGCGTCAAGTATCAAACATGTTTGATAACCTTGGCAAGAAGAAGAGAAAAACAAGCGGCTGGTTTCCCCAACCTCTGTGCTCTAAATACAAAACACCGCGGCAACGTCTTTGACCGGAGTTTCTTTAAATACTCAAGAAACGATGACAAGCGGATACGTTTCTGTCCATTACTTTAGCACCCACCAGTCATCACAGCACTCGTCTTATATGTTTGTACTATATTGTCTGTCTTGCTGTGAGTAAATAGGTTCCCTGTTATGTTTGCAGGGTGTATTATCGCTTAATAAAGGGAATTACAATCATCAACAAGCTTACATATAACGTGACACAGCCCTCATTTGCGGAATAATAATTCAGTATCTGACTGTGTAGTATTTTATATCTTGAATGGTCAAGCGATCCAAAAACGGATGACCTAGGTTACTTGGAGGAGAGCTAAAAATGGTGCACATGGGTGCAGCTTAAAATGGTTTCAGGTGTTCGGGGTCACGCACCATTGGCGTTTTGCAGCTAAAGGCGTCAACGTCAAATTCCCCATGCAGTTGGCGTCATGTGTGTGCCGGGTTTAAAAGAGGTTGTCCAAATATCTTTTTAAATGGTGGGCATAGGAAATCGAGAATAAGAAACTAAATTGTAAAACACTCAGAATTAAAGCAAAATGATATATTAAGTCCCTGTGTTTAAGCATTCTTTTTGATAATATGCATTGAAATGAGAAAAAAAAATGTCTTCAACAAAAAACTTGTTTAAAAGAAAAAATGCGACTGAAGAAGCTGTTTAAATGTTGGTGGAGGGCGGTTACCCATAAATGCTTAAAGAAAAACATTTCTTGGGAGGGTGGATAGATTACACAATGGTAGACTTGGGGCAAAAGTTGCACAAAAACAATGTTTTGATTACTCGCGATTTATTCATTATTGTATATAATATTTTATTTTTGATATTTTTATTTGGCGGGCCGGATAAAAAAGCTTGTAGAGCCGCATATGGCCCCTGGGCCGTAGTTTGTCTGTCCCTGCTCTCCAGGGTACTCTCATAAAGTGGTTGCTGATCAGGTGCTCACTCCACAATGATGTATGCCCCTATTTTGTTTTTATTCTGTCCAACTTTTTTTTTTTTAATAGCCCTTTTTTATACGGTTTGAAACTGCACTTTCACTTGACATTTCAAATGCACCCTATCAATTGTGAGCACTTTTTTCTACCTCACAACCCCCACCTTCAGAGAATCTTAAGAAAAACAGGGAAGTTCTTAAAGGCTCTTACAGATTGCGGAAAATTGCCAGTGGGAACAAGGGTACGAAGAGCACAAAATTGGAAAGATGAGGACAGTGATGGATGACTACAATACTTGGAAAAAAAATAAATACTGCTTAGCTTTTGTTGAACGAACAATTTCCAACAGTCCCCTTCTAAGTACGCATGGCTTTAGGAAATTGTGACATACCCAACCCCAAAAAATCGGTCGTCGACCTAACCCCTCACTGACTCCATGTCCCTGTCACCGCTGAAATGAGAAGCGCTACTGTGTTTGGCACAGCGGCATTTTTTTCACGCCAGCCACAGCAGCATTGTGGTGCCGCTGGGTTAATTGTTTTTTTTTGCCAACCACAGACAAAAGAATAAATAACAGAAGACAAGCCCCGGGATTTTTTTTTTAAATCCCTAACTTCAATCGACCTTTCTTATTTTAGCTAGTAGGTTTCTTTAGCTTTTTGGAAACCAAACGTGCTAAGTCCAAAACCAAAAAGGAACATTTCACACTAGAAGTGGGTGATACTGGGCATTTTAGTATTGATCCGATCCAAGTGAAGACAAGGTAATATCGATCAAGACCGATCCGATACTGATACTTTTTGCTTGAAAATGTTTTTGAATATTGAATCCCCCTTAAATCATTTTAATATAACCCTACTGAGGATAAGCGGTGCAGCTAATGAGATGAGATGAGACAAAAGATGGGAGATACTAAAAATGTGTCTCTTTTTGTTAAATATCTACTATTCAAACTTTAACAGTACGAAAAATACATGGAAATATTTCTATAACAACTA
This sequence comes from Urocampus carinirostris, assembly GCF_059441175.1. Classification (NCBI taxonomy): domain Eukaryota; kingdom Metazoa; phylum Chordata; class Actinopteri; order Syngnathiformes; family Syngnathidae; genus Urocampus; species Urocampus carinirostris. The sequence continues at coordinate 29,492,181 of NC_142365.1, forward strand.
TTTCAGAACAAAAGAGTAAAATAAAAAGAAGCATTAAAACAGAAATAAAGAAGTCACAATGTCTCATCTCATCTCATTAGCTGCACCGCAATCATTGGGCAGTGGGCAGGGGACACCCTGAACTGGTTGCCAGCCAATCGCAGGGCACACAGGGACAGACAACTCGCTCGCTCATTCACACCTAGGGACAATTTGGACCAGCCAATCCACCTGAAATGGATGTCTTTGGAATGAGGGAGGAAACCAGAAACTCATGCAAGCACGGGGAGAACATACAAATTCCGCACAGGAATTCCGGTGTCTGGATTTGAACCCACACAGGAGGTTCCCAAGACCTTAGAACTGTGCCGCACATTCGCTAACCACTGCCGTGCTGCTGTCACAATGTCACCATGTCAATTATACTTTCCATTGTACAATATTTAAAAAAAAACTCAGACAGTGCAAATAGTCTAAACAATCCAATCATCATCTTTACAGGTATAAAAAATAAAATACTTCTGCTACAACAACTGTTTCAGAGCAAAAGTCAAGAAAGTCAAACCGAAAAATTTAGCAATGTGACAAAAAAGCCCTTTTGGCTCTGTTGCTTTAGTGACAATGATTTACAAATATTTGGGTTCACCTTTTTGGCTGCAGCTTGATGCTTTCTTATGAATGAACTTTTTCATGTGTTAATGGAAATTTGCTACAGTAGCGGACCACCTGAAAACACAAACGACACCTGGTATTGTCCTTAAGTTGAAAAAGAAAAGTCCACGCCCCTCTTTACTGCCTGTGATATTTAGCTTCAAAAAAAGGTCTGCTAGAATAGATTTGGCCTGCAAGGCAAGGTGCAGCAGCTGGCCAAGTAGTCAGAGGTGCTAAAAGTGTGCCTAACAGTAACACAAAAAAAGGCATAAACTTAAAGAATGGCCAGGGGCACTACAGGGAGTGCAGAATTATTAGGCAAGTTGTATTTTTGAGGATTAATTTTATTATTGAACAACAACCATGTTCTTAATGAACCCAAAAGTCTCATTAATATCAAAGCTGAATATTTTGGAAGTTGGAGTGGGGCTTTTTTAGTTTTAGCTATTTTAGGAGGATATCTGTGTGTGCAGGTGACTATTACTGTGCATAATTATTAGGCAACCTAACAAAAAACAAATGTATACCCATTTCAATTATTTATTTTCATCAGGGAAACCAATATAACAGCTCAACATTCACAAATATACATTTCTGACATTCAAAAACAAAACAAAAACAAATCAGTGACCAATATAGCCACCTTTCTTTGCAAGGACACTCAAAAGCCTGCCATCCATGGATTCTGTCAGTGCTTTGATCTGTTCACGATCAACATTGCGTGCAGCAGCAACCACAGCCTCCCAGACACTGTTCAGAGAGGTGTACTGTTTTCCCTCCTTGTAAATCTCACATTTGATGAGGGACCACAGGTTCTCTATGGGGTTCAGATCAGGTGAACAAGGAGCCCATGTCATTAGTTTTTCTTCTTTTAGACCCTTTCTTGCCAGCCACGCTGTGGAGTACTTGGATGCGTGTGATGGAGCGTTGTCCTGCATGAAAATCATGTTTTTCTTGAAGGATGCGGACTTCTTCCTGTACCACTGCTGGAAGAAGGTGTCTTCCAGAAACTGGCAGTAGGACTGGGAGTTGAGCTTGAGTCCATCCTCAACCCGAAAAGGCCCCACAAGCTCATATTTGATGATACCAGCCCATACCAGTACCCCACCTCCACCTTGCTGGCGTCTGAGGAGGACTGGACCTCTCTGCCCTTTACCGATCCAGCCACGGGCCCATCCATCTGGCCCATCAAGACTCACTCTCATTTCATCAGTCCATAAAACCTTAGAAAAATCCGTCTTGAGATTTTTCTTGGCCCAGTCTTGACGTTTCAGCTTGTGTGTTTTGTTCAGTGGTGGTCGTTTTTCAGCCTTTCTTACCTTGGCCATGTCTCTGAGTATTGCACACCTTGTGCTTTTGGGCACTCCAGTGATGTTGCAGCTCTGAAATATGGCAAAACTGGTGGCAAGTGGCATCTTGGCAGTTGTACGCTTGACTTTTCTCAGTTCACGGGCAGTTATTTTGCGCCTTGGTTTTTCTACACGCTTCTTGCGACCCTGTTGACTATTTTGAATGTAACGCTTGATTGTTTGATGATCACGCTTCAGAAGCTTGGCAATTTTAAGAGTGCTGCATCCCTCTGCAAGATATCTCACTATTTTTGACTTTTCAGAGCCTGTCAAGTCCCTCTTATGACCCATTTTGCCAAAGGAAAGGAAGTTGCCTAATAATTATGCACACCTAATATAGGGTGTTGATGTCATTAGACCACACCCCTTCTCATTACAGAGATGCACATCACCTGATATGCTTAATTGGTAGTAGGCTTTCGAGCCTATACAGCTTGGAGTAAGACAACATGCATAAAGAGGATGATGTGGTCAAAATACTCATTTGCCTAATAATTCTGCACTCCCTGTAGGTGGAGAGCGAAGGACTGTGCTATACATAAAGAAGCAGTGGATTGAGGAAATTGGTGGAGCAGTGAGGTATCTATCACAGGGCAAAAGTATCGCTTTACTCCACCTACTTGCTTAGTATCCATAATATTGATATTTCAATTGATCTGCCCATCCCTCTTTCACTCAAAAGCCAGGACAGATGTTCATGACATGTCCAATTGCTGTTAGGAATCATTCAAAACCAAAGACCCATAAAAACTGGGAGCTTGTCATTGCTAACCCCATTTTCTTAACTGGCTGAAGTTTTCAGACAATATTTTTTTTACCTTAACTGTAATCAATACTGGGTAACAATAGATCACGGATGTTTTATCTAACAGCAGTGAGTTCACAGCAGCTAACAAAGTTTGTGCTTTAATATTTGTTGTTGTTTTTATGAAAGGTAAAAAAAACAATAAACTTGTTTCATAAATCCTGGAAATTAAGTTTTGTTTTCTTGAAGCAAAAAGTACAATACAAGACATCATGGTAACCTCCATCCTCATGCAGCAATGTACTGATTACAAAAGTCGATGTACATGTATTATTCTATTTATTTTATTAAGTGTCTATAGTTTTAGGAGGTCGCCTTCAGTGCAAGTATCTACAGTAATTTGTAACGAGATAGTCACTTTCAGAGTAATGCAATACTTTTGGTTGTCAGTAATCCGGGTCTAACGGAATTAAGTTTTAATTATAGTAACTAGTTACTAATAATTTTTTCTCGATAGCATTAAGCTAGTAGATTTAGCTTAGCTGACTGTGTTGCGACAATGTTGTATTGATAGCAAAGGCTTGCCATTATGTAGTGGAAAAATTCTGTTGATGACATGATAGGTGTATAGAATTAGTGCATTTGTCAGCACGCAAACATGTGTCATCTTTAACCTAAAAAAACATTGAAAAAATATATCCCAAGAATGTTCAAATTACTCCTGCGTCAATTTAGAGGGGGGGGGGTGACTTTTTCAATGTTTTAATAACTGCAAGATACTCTCTGTATTCAAAGGAGGCGCCTCATTAGCAGTGCATCTCGCTTTGCAACTTAATGAGCTTGTTTTTGATAACCAAACGACTACCGACATTCCAACTTTCACTTTTTCTTCCAACGCAAATAGAACGAAGGAAATAGTTGAGAGCGATCCGCCCGCGCCACCTCAGTCTCCTTCCTCACTTGCACCTAATGAGCTTGATTTTAAGTGCAAAGGCAGCTAGATGTTGGGGGAATTGGACGGCAGTTCTTTTTTTCCGAACTTGGTTCAGCTTCTCCGTTTTCAGGAGTTGGTAAAAAAAAAAAAGATACAATCAAGGATGTACACTTTGGATGAAGTATATATTTAAAAAAAAGGCCAAAATGGAAAATATTCAAACGTTAATCCACAGTGCAGTGTTTTCAACCCGTGTGCCAGTGCACACTAGTGTGCAATGAGAGTGTGTCTTGTGTGTCGCAGGAAATTGCAAAAACGCAGCAGATGACTTCACTTTGTATTTAATAATTATCTGCTCATGATGTTACGCTTTCTGTGGGGTGGACTCTAGCGTGGGAGGCAGAAATGGAGGCAGGGTTGATCAAAATAAGAATGGTACAAATGGTACAAAGTAACAAACAAACAAGGGGGCAAAAAACAGATTACTTGTCTAAACAACTTGGACGCGCTCAAATAAAAGTATTCTTTCATCTTTCTTGAGGTTCTGGGTTAGAGTTTGCACTGTACTTAAAGCTTACCATTTATTACTTTCACACTAACAGATAAAAACAAAAACAAAACCCGTGGAGACAAGCATGGCATCACTCTCCAGCGCTCCCCCGGACCCATTCCAGGAACCTAATGTGTTCCGCCCCGAACTTCTTGGCTAAAAGTGTCACGACCAGAACGGAATCAGAACCCAATAGCGTAACGTTTGCCACCAATTTCATTGAAAGAAAGGAAGGGTTGCGCCCACGATCCGGTGTTCGCTGGACGGGGGAAGCAAGTCGCTCTCGCACTCGGATTGTGATCCGAATACGGCAGGGGATCTTCCGTAGCGAGCGATGGCGATGTCAGGGACGGAAAAACAGGTCGGTAGCAAGAACAGGGAGAGCAAAAATGAGTCCTAAGCCAGGACGGGAGAGTAGACGAAGTCGGGATCAAAAACGGGTCATAAGCTGGGACGGGGGAGCAGACGCGATCGGGATCAAAACAGGTCATAGCCGGAGACAAACGGGAGCAAAAACGGGGCAGGCGGGAGTCAGGGTTAAAAAAGGCTTGCCTTGTATCAACAGAGGTTTGCAGACCAACTGCCAACCGGAGAGTGAGAGGACTGGGCTTAAAAAGGGACAGGGAGCCAATCAGATAGTTCGCAGCGGCTGGCGCCAAATGAGCGGGTAGAGGTGAAATTAAGGAGTAATAATGACAAAAAGCTAAACAAGCATAACGGCTATGTGAACCCAGTTGGGCATGTTAACACATACCTAATTGAGAAAATACTACTTTTGAGGACACCTGAAATGACACACCTTAAACAAGTCTAAGATTTGAAAATCTGATCACATGTTGTTTTTATTTAAAATTTTAATTTATTTTCTGCAAAATACACTCGAAGCAATGCAAAATAACACACAATCAATGTAACCCATTGAAAAGAGCTGCTCAATTTTTAAAAGAAATGAAAAAAAAACGTTGTTTCATATTTCAGCATGGCTATGAAACGGCATGACATCGAAAAGTGCGCTCAGCGATATAGATGCCCAGCTGTCGGGGGGCTTTTAAGATTGAAACACTTAGGCGCAGTCTTGCAGATGCAATATTTCCGTCATGCGGGGAACTCATACGACACGCTGTGTCACAGATACAGCGTTAAGTTTGCAGGCAGCCGGGTGTTGTGAGAAAAAAATAAGGTGTAATTTTGCCAAAGTCAATATTTTTAACTTGCTCAAAAGTAATACAAGGTATACAAGGTGCAAATGCTCCATGCTTTACGGTTCTATTACATTTCCCCAAAAATTAGGTACAAAAGTAATTTTACTAAAGTTTGCGCGAGGGGGATAATTTCATGCAGGGGACCATTCTTCGGCACAACACCTGCTAAGAAGCCAATTTTGGAGAAGGCAGATTGTTTTTGCGACAGGGAACGAAAAATAGTCGCGTCGTAGGAGACGGAAAAACGCAATTAAGATGGGAGAACCGATTGGAGCGGCATGATTGATATGATAAGAGAATGTGCTGGCATTTTCGAAAGACTTTCAGGCTGTAAATCAAATGACAAGGAGGGATGATAAATTGTCACGCTCAGCGCTTTTGAGAAAAAAATGCGTAAGAAACTAAGATTTTGTTTGGGCTTAACGCAGTACATAACTCATAGGCACTAAGGACAAGGGGACAAGCAAATGATGCGACAGAGCATGAACACAGGATGAAATCAATGGACGATCGTAATCAATCAGATGAGTCAGCTTTTAGACCACTCTCTACAAGTCCAGAATAAAAAAGGAACTTCCAAGTCCCTAAATCAGTAATTAACCAAAATTTGAAACACCTTTATTCAAGAATTAGAGTCGCCAATCACGAGATGGATTCAGACCCAAAGGAAAAGGCAATTTTTGTAACTCAAATTGGTGCCTTAGAGCACTGGTTACTAACTAGTCTGACTTCAGAACCCACCATTCTACCCTCATGACAGGCTGGGACCCAAATCAAGAAAAAAAATCCACTTCTCATTTGTATCTAATGAAATGATTGTGCAGTTTAAAGCAGCTATAGTAGAATACGTTCACCTCTTTTTTTCAAAAACAAAATGACTAGATAAAAAACAAAATGCACTGTGTATACTCTCATATAAGCCTACATAGCATATAAGCGACCCACTAACAGTGCTTAAAATAGCCTCATACTAAAAGAAATTCGAAATATGAAGTGTCCCTAAACATCAAAAACATTTAATTATGTAGTTAATAAAGATAAGTATACTAGTAAAAATCTTAAAATATAACATTTTAAAGCATTTAATGTATATAACAGCAGCACTTCAATGACAGATACTCGTACAACATTATTGTATATAACAATCATTTCCTTTTTTGACCCGAAGGTTGTTACTGTTTTCACTTTTCCTTCCCCTTATTACTAACTTTCTTGGGACCATAATTATGGGCAGAAATGGGAAACAAAACTAACAAAATCACAATAGAAAGAGATGTGGTCCTTCTCCAATGTAACAATTGATTAAACAGGTAGAATGGCTGGAGGAGGGTATTAACGTCATCAACCGTTAAGGTACAGGTGCCAAACAGGTGCTAAGGGATTGAATCCGGCCCGCGAGACAACACTCAGAGAAGCGCAAGAGAAAAACAAGCTGCAGGTTGAAATATGTCAACTTGATGTTGCCAAAGTCAGATGCCTCTCACAAAGACACTGTATTTATTTCTCTCTCTCTCTCTCTCTCTCTCTCTCTCTCTTTGTCTCTCTCTTCCACGCCTTTTCTCCCACTCTCTGTGTCTGTCTTTTTCACTGTCTTTTCCACCCCTTTCCTCCCACTCTCTGTCTCTTTCACTCTCTTTTCCACCCCTTTTCTTCCACTCTCTGTCTCTGTCTCTTTCACTCTCCGTGTCTCTCTTTTTCTCTTCCTTTGTTGCTCTTTGTTTCTTTCTTTCTCTGTGTCTTTTTAACTTCTTTTGCTCTAACTTCCTTTTTTCCTTTTCTCTCTTTTCTCTTTCTCTCATCCTACCCTTCGCACTTTCTTTTCTCCTTCCTCTCCCTGTGTCTTTCTATTTCTCTGGATTTCTTTCTTCCGCTTCTTTTCTTTCCCCCTCTCTCACAACTTCTCTTTTTATCTCTTTTGTTTCTCACGCTCTCTCCCTCCATCCATCTCTCTCTTTTTCTTTCTTTGTCCTGCCCTCTCTCCTTTTACCTCCCTCTTTTTCTTATTTCTTTATCTCTCTTTTTCTTTCTCTTTAATCTACTAGTACGGCCCACGACAGAATGTTTGTTCTATCGTGCAGCCCCCGAGTTAAAATGAGTTTGACACCCCTGTGTTAAGGAATGTAATTTACCCACCTTTTTTTCTTCTTAGCATTGATTTGCCAATGGCGGGGCCTGCAACCCTTTGAAAACAAGTATGCCACCCACTTATGGGTCCTGGCCCACTGGTTGAGAAACACTGTTTTAGAGTAATAGATTCACACAATTGGTTATACAGCAGACAAAGGTTTACAATTTGGAACAGTTTTATCAATTTACTGCAGGCCTGATAGGTTTTTTTTTACAAGACAACTCTTGATAACAATAAAGCTGACTCTCCTCCACTACCAGGCAGACAGATTGTATGAACAAGCTTCAAAATCATAAGGTGTTAAAGAAATGTGGCAACTTGCATGAAACACGCCATACTTCAAAATCTATTAAAAACTTAACCAGAAAAACGAAATCACAAAAGCCCAAAAAGAAGCGTATGAACTGTCTTCAATAACATTAAGATGTAGTTGGATGGACTAAAATCATAAACCTAAGATCAGACTCCGCAGGGTGGTAAGCAATGTTCCCTCTAATTTTGCACGGGTCTGAGCGTTCACGCAAAGTCGGTGAGCAGCGCTTGAAACAACAGTGAGCAACCATAATCCCAAGTGAGGCAAGATAATTAATTATCAAACATCTCCAAAACTTGACATCAAGTTACATTTTGCTGAGTTTCCGGCAATGCAAAATTATTTTTCTCTTTTGAATGAATTGACTCATGTACTATTGCAAAGGTTGTAGGGCCTACAAACGTCGTTTGTTCTTACAATTCTTTCACAAGATATCCATTTATTTTTATTTCCTGATATATTTTGTTGCATAATATTAACATTTTGGGGGGCTTATTCAGTCAGTTGTAGGATACAGAACTGTACTTAATCACATTTTTTAGTGGAAGTACAATGTTGGCAACAAGATTCACTTGATATAATTGGAAATTATTTGAATGCAACACAAACTTTTTCTTCTTTTTTCTGTGTTTTTTTCTACTTTTTTTTAATTCCTTTAAAAAAATCTCATTGTGTTTATTTTTCCGAGCTGTTACTTTTTCTTTTTGTTCTCTATTTACGTTTTCCCACATTTCTTTCTTTTCTTTTTTTCTGGCTTTTTTCTAAATTTTTCCTTCTTTTTTTCTTCCTTTTGTTTCTTTTTTTTCCTCAGCTTTTCACTACTTTTTCATTTTGGTATTTTTTTCTTTTTTGTTCTATTCCCCCCTTCCTTTAAGTCATTTTGTGCATAATTTCACATAATATTTGGTCATGTTGGGATTGAAGAAGCAAAAGTAACCCAAAGAGCCGTTTAGGACCCGAAAGAGCCGGTTCCTTTTAGTGAGCCGAACCGAAGAAGCCGGTTCCCCGACAAACTTTACTAACTTTACGCAACTTCGTTCTCCTTCGACTCGACTTCAAAATAACTCATTTAGGACACAACGTCAGGGGAACCCGTGTATTTTTACCTTCATGCACTGTAACTTTGACTTGTGTCGCTTCTTAATTAGTAATTTTGAGCCCTCATTTTTGTGCGCTGGCTAGATTTTCTTGTGCGCTGAGAATGTGCGAGCAGTGCGCAATTGCGCACGCGCACAGCTTAGAGGGAACACTGTTGGTAAGAAATTGCTAAAAGACCCAGGTAATGGAGGAATGCTATCAAAAAATGAGCTAAACAGGCCCCTTAAAAGCGGACTGGCAGTGTTCAAATCGGAGAAAATGTTTGATAAATCTGTTTAAAATTTTCGTTTGAGGTTTTCCTGTGTGGGAGTGCAAACCCTCCGACTCAAAAACGAATTAGCAGTCGTAGATGTATTGTATCTGCAAAAGTACAAGATCCGAGAATTCTCGGCAAGATTTTAAACCTGTTCTTAAAAAATTACAACACACTCATGCAAACCGTAAACATACTGACAAATAGCTGATCCGAGCCAAGGTATTATACCAGAAGCTCTCAGTGAGACTCAGTGTTGGCGCCATCCATTCAAGTTTCCCAAAAAGTGCCCGAGTGAGTTTGTGTACCTTATACTTCTGGCTGGCAACACAATGCCTGAGGTTGTGATGTATATTTCATGCTTTGTTGGCGCTTGCAGCCTGTTGGTTCCTGGCAGCCATCAAACATTCATCCCCTGCCGAGGCGTATTTCCATATCAAGGGACCTTCGTTCAAGACCCATCTATTCAGAGCAGGTAAACCCTCGCGTTTCTCCTCCCCTCTTTATCGCCTTCTCCGTATGTCTCCCTTCCCACTAACAACGGACCGTTTTGCTCTAATCCCGCTCGTTCTAATCCTGTTAAAAGCTTCTTTGTTTTTTCCCCCCTTTTGTTCTTTTCTCTCTCTTTCAATGCCCGCACAACACGGGATGGGGCAGGGCTAACAAAGGATAGGTGGTTCTTGATAAACAAAAGCACAAATGAAGAAGCATTAGCGTCATAACAGAGGATTTTGCTGCCATGTCGTTTGAATGAATCATGGATCCAGGAACAAAGCTTTAATGGGCATAGTGAGAGCCATTTATCATTTACATTCTTTAAGTAAAACTCCTATGTGTGCAGATCTGCAATGACCTCTTTTGGTCTGCCAACACTAGTGCTGTGGTAAGCAAGCCCAGCGGTGACTCCACTACCTGACAGTGCTCAGGAAAAACAACCTAAAACAGAAGCTGCGATTATCCTCCTGAGCCACAGTGGTAAGGATATTTTACCAGCGACAGAAATAATAAGCTTTCAAAGTCAACGCAGCCCAGAAAATCTTAGACTGGTCTCTACCCAGTCTGGAGGATGTTGCCTATTTGTGATTCTGCAGCGCAGTCAACAACATTATAAATAAACCGCCAGCTAACATTTCTTTTACCCTCTGTCCTTAGGTAGGCACTACAGATCTGTTAAAACAAGGACTAACAGGCCAAGAATATGAGGAAAAAGTATCTTCCCGATGTATGGAACAATTACATATATACGTATTTCATATATTTTCTCTTTTTTTTTTTTTTTGGATGCACTTTCAACTTAGGCCTGTCTGAAAGTACTACCTTGAAAACATTAACAAATGCCGCAAGGGTCGCCACCTAAGAATACCTTAATAGTATGTGGACTGGGTCGGAAAATAGCTCACCATTGATGGGTCATTACAATTTTCTATGAAATTTGATGTCTAACTGGCATGATTTTTTTGTGGTTGAATGGGCCTATTTTAACACGAATTAGTTGTGATGGCCTAGCCACTCACAACACTAATTACTAACTGAGCTGAAAGCACAGTTGTAATGTGTTGTGAGTGGCATGGCCACACAACTATTAATCTCTTCCAGGATCTTATTATAAAAATTATTATATCTTCTTCTGTAAAAGTTTGACTCCCAGAGCTTTTAGAGTAATCCAACGATTTATACACCAAAAATTTCGGCCCAATCTGGAATTGTGTGCTATGATTTTGGTAAGGGATGGCAATCACATAGACATGAATGGGGTTTGAGATGTCCCCATCCGGAATACATGGGCCCATTCATTTCTATGGGTAGTCATGGTAACGAGGGCTTTTCCAGAGGGTGGTCATGGTAACCGGGGACTGTCCAGGGTGGCTTGAGGGGGCCTGACACACATTACCTTTAACCATGGGTAAATGGTGAATTCCAAAGAGTGGATGTGTTGGGCTGGCATAGCCAGCCCAAGTATTAGCGCAAGCTAGCTGCAAACACTGTCTGCAATGAGTTGGGCTGGCATAGCCAATATAAATATTTGCTGGGAGTGGCTGATGCTATGCTTACTCATGCTAGCTGTAAACACTGATTAGTCAATGTTAATTGCTTCTTGCTTACAGGTCATGCTAACAGCTACTTGCTAACAGTTAAATATTGACAATTCATGCTTACAGCTACATGCTGAATAATTATGATAATGTCTAATTGTTATAGCTTCAAACTAACTGCCACATGCTAACAGCTTCATGCTAACAAATTATGCCAACGGCCACATGCTAACAGCTACTTTCTTAAAAATTATGATAATGGCTACTTGCCAACGATTTCATGTTTACAAATTATTCTAGTGGCTACATGTTAATGAATTATGGCAATGGATACAAGCGAAAAATTGATGCTAACGTCTAAATGCTAACTGCTTCATGTTAAATTTTTTTGCTAATGTCTACATGCTATCAACTTCATATTTACAAATTATGCTAATAACTACATGTTAATGAGTTATGCTAATGAGTACATGTTAAAAATTGATGCTAACGGCTAAATGCTAACTACTTCATGCTAAAAAAATTGGTAATGGCTATATTTTAACTTAAATTATGCTCATGGCCTCATGTTAATAATGAGTTATGCTAATGGGTGCATGCTAAAAAGTGATGCCAACGGCTAAATACTAACTTCTTCATGCTAAAAACGTTTGGTAATGGCAATATCTTAGTGACTTACTATTTACAAATTATGCTAATGGGCTCATGTTATTGAGTTATGCTAATAGGTAGATGCTGAAAAGTCATGCTAACGGATAAATACTAACTTCTTCATGCTGAAATTATTCTAATGCTAACATGCTAACGACTCAGCAAATTGAATGGGCTCAATGCATTCCGGATGGGCCAATTCAAATAGAATGGCTCATTCCTTTTGAACATGTACATTTTAAATGTTTCAAAGTGTAATAACAGTGTTATTACCATGTTTTTACCATGAATGTGATTTTTAGACCTCCACAAGGCATATCCTTGTTGGTAACGGTTATGGGCCCATCTCAAATGAACTTGCCAGTACCGGGGGGTGTGGGGGGCTGAGCCCCCCCATAGAACCAAGTAAAAAATTACAAATACATTTCTTTGAGTTAATGACTTTATGCTAACTGTGGTATTAACATAGTAACAACATAGTAATAGCATAAATTATTATTTTAGATATTATTTTAAACTGGTAGCCCTTCCTGCCCGCAAAAGGTAGAACTCATCTTCAAAAATGTTGGTGACCCTTGATCTATCCTAAACATTTTTTTTATCTTATTTAGCTAACAAAATACTGCTGGGAGATTTCAACATTCACATTGACACTAAAAATCTGCCCCTTATCAGAGACTATTTATCATTACCAGACAGTTTTGGACTCCACCAATATGACTTTTTGACACACACCAAAGGACAAACATTGGACTTTATCTGTTGTTCTGCTCTTACCCCCTCCAATTGTTTCTCTGACACTCTCCCTATAAAGGAATATTTTCTCATCACTTTCAGTGCTTCACCCCGTCCCTCAGCAGTTAAAACCTCAAGGCTCATCTCATTCACGAATCTTAAGTACATCGATGTTAACACTTTGTTTTCCATAATTAACAGTAACACAATCCTGAATTTTTTCACTAACCCAGATGAATTCTAAAATCTTAACAATAATGGTTTTAATTAATATCTCACTGAAAACCCGGTCTGTTTCCTTTTCAACATCTGCTCCCTGGTTTACATCTGATCTTGTGTCATTGACAACCAAAGGACACAAACTGGAATGCCTGTACACAAAAACTGGACTCACATAGTAAATAAATCTCTTATTCTGGGACTCACCTCATCCCAAGAAGGCCACACCAAGACACTTTTCTCTTTAGTCAACAAAATTCTCCCCACTACTTAGCCCCCTATCTAACAACACTTGCAATGCTTTGATGCGTTTCTATAATGAAAAAAAAAACAGCGTCATCCACTGTTCTTTTGTTCCCACCCTTCTTCTCTCTCAACACCTGAACCATTCCCCTACAGCTAATCTGTCAATTCAGTTTATATGGTCCTACCTCTCTCTCCTTCCCCTCATCTCACCTCCATCTTCACTATTGTCTCTGCCTTCAAAACCGCTGCCATCACGCCTGATGGAAAAAATGGTGGTTCATAAAACAACGACTTCAATAACCTCTTACCTATCTCCAACCTTCCATTCATATCCAAAACCCTTAAAGAATTCGTCTCCTCACAACTTCATGCACGTCTCACTACCAACAGTTTTTTTTTACGCTTTCAGTCCAGTTTTTGTCCACGTCACTGCCATAAAACTGCACTTGTCAAATTCACCAATGATCTTCTCACTTCAGCTGATTCCGGTTTACTCTCCATTCTCATCCTCCTCGACTCAAGTGCCGCCTTTGACACCAAACACCACATTCAGCCCAGCAGGCTCTCTTCAGTAGGCATAATGCCTCTCCAGTCCTAACTCAGAGACCGCACTCAATTCATTCAACTTCAGTCGTTCTCCTCTGACGCTTCTCTTCAGGTGTGCCTCAGGGCTCTGTCCTGGGGTGCCTTCTCTTCATAACCTACCACCTCCCCCCAGGCCATATCGTCTGTAAATTCAACATTGCCTTCGACTGTTTTGCGGATGACACCCAACACTACCTTTCCTGCAAACCAAACCCTACACTTCCCCTTCCTGCCTCACCTCATGCCAATCTGTAATAAAATAATGGTGAACCATCATTTTATTAAAATTAAGCAGAAAAAATAGTTTTTTTTTCTAATTGGCAACAAATCCACCCCCTTTAAAGTTTCTCTATCTCCATTGAAGGATTCCCAACTATCAGGTCAAGAGTCTGGGTGTCATCTTCGACAGCAAATGTTCTTTCCATTCTTATAAAAAAAACATCACCCGGTTGGCTTACTTAACTTGTGCTCCATCAAACGTCTTTGCCTCTCCCTCTTTGTTTGTTTGTCCTAGTTTTTTTGTGAACAAACCATCCTTTATTGTGCACAACTGCATTTGGGTCCTCCTCCGACATCATGACAGAATGACTGGACCATCGGAGGACCAAACAGGAATCGTCAATCTCCTGTGTCCCGTTTTGTTCTTTAAATCAAAGGACTGTCTGCCGCACCCTATTCCTCTTCTGGTGGCGAGGGGTTCTCCTTGGCTGCTTTCGTTCCCTGTTCCGGCGGTGAGTAGAATGTCCCTCGGTCACTTCTGGTCCCCATCCCAGCGGCAAGAAGGTTGCTGTCCTAGTGGGGCGGTCAAGGTCATGGGGCTACCTGCTTCAGCTGGGACAGACAAAGACCCTTGAACGCCCTAGTCCCTGTGGCAAGAAGGTCCCTGTCCTGGCAGGAAGGAAGGGCGTTCTCGGCTGCTGGCCCTGTTTCAGCTGGGACAGACAAGAGCCTTTAGCCGTCTCCTGCTCCAGTGAAGGTCTCTTTGATGCAGTCTCTGTCTTTTTATTTTTGGTCCGTCAAGCATTCGACCCTTGAGGGGAAGGTAAAGTCACGATCGGATGCGCTACCTTCCCCCAGAGGGTCCCAATCAGGTTTGGAATTGGGCACAGGTTTGTCAGATCTCTACACACCTGCCCCTAATCATCTTAGCCTTTATATTGATTGTTGGGACAGCTCTCTGTTGGGTAATTGCCATTTTCATGCTACTACCATCCATCGATTGTTACTCATTTCTGGTTTGGACACTATGCAAGTTGTTTTAAAACCAGATATGTTTTTTGTTGAGCACACCTACCTTCGGTTTCTCTGCATTTTGGTCCACGTTTGACATAATGACAAAAACTGTGAGAAAGTGGTTTTCATCAATCAGCAAATTATCACTAAGCATGTTGTAAAACTTAAACTTTAGTAGACACTCAAAATAAGGAGAGAAGACATTATGGGTTTTGAACTTGCAAGGAAGACAGGGAAAGAAGCCTTTAGATAAGAAACCTATCCCAAGGCCCTCCTCTGAGTCCTTTCTTTTTGTTAATTCTGTAAGTTTACAAAAAGCAGATTAGCACTTAGGGGTTTGAAAGAGCACCAAAATGATTAACGAATAATGACACTAATTAGAATAGCGCATAGTAACAATGGAAAAAACATATTATAGTGCGTAATAATGGTCAAAACAATGAATAGTAAGCCAAAATAACATCTGTGTGAAATATTATAAATGAAAATAACAAAGCCCTGGGAACCTCAGTTGACTTGTTTGCAGGTTTCTGATAGTTAAAACAGAATGAAGAATTTAACTTGACTTAACATATGGTTAATGACTGGTTTCCTCTTTCAGATTAGCAACGATATTCTGACTGGAAGACAATTAGTTTTGTGTCCGAGTGACAAAGACAGAAAAGTGCCCAGTGTTCAATTTTTGGAGGAGTAGTGAATTCATGTGAGGGAAGCAGGAACTGAAGGCAGGGTTGCCTATAAAGAGGGATTGCATTTAATAACGGAAGGAGGTACGGAGTGACAAATAATAGTGGTTAAACTAATCAATGAAATGTTTGAATAAAACCAAACCTGACGAAGTCCAAATCAGGAACAAAGACCTTAACTGGACATGGAAAACGCAGCAAGCAAAATAACAAAGAAACCAGAAACAAACAAACCTGTTGCTGTGCAAATGAAATGAAAATGAGAATGAGGATAACAATGGCGAAAGAACTGTAAAACGTCAATGACAAACATATGCAGTTTAGAATTTCCTTTTTAAAGGGTGGAGGACAATCTAGGCACACACCGGTGCCCAGTTCAAACGCCAGTTGGGGCCCCCTGGTCGTAGGAGGTGTCAGACCCTAACATAACACCCCCTCAAAAGCCGGATACCAGACGCCCCTGCTCTCCAAAAATGAAAAAAAAAAAGTTGTTTTGGGCGCCGGGACATGACAACAAGACAGGAATGCAGGCATGGCCGAGGATGGTTTTTCCTCGTGGCCAGGACAGGAACGAGGCGCAGACAATTTTTTCGGCCACCATTCTATAGAGCAGTGTTTATCAACCGTGACGCAAAAACATTTATTGTGTTATGGATAATTTTCCAATGTTTTTATATTTGCAGGAAAAGTCATGAACCAGGACAGACTCTCGGATCCAATAGAGTTATTTTCAAAATTGCTTTTATTTGAAAGAGTTGTTGAAGCTGGCTTGGGACGTCGGCGCTTGTCCGTCGTCAGCCTCTTCGGGCGGATAGGCAGCTCTGTGACGGGTGGACGGACGGTACAGCTGAGCAGGTAAGTCGATGGCCAGGGCGGGAGAGTAGGTCGAAAAACGTGGAACGGAAACAGGTCAAAAACGGAAGGCAGGCATGAATCAGGCAAGAGGAGTCGTGGGTACCTTGTAGTCTGGAGAAACACTCAGGGATACAAAGAGTATACCCGGACATCCATCTCTGGACGCAGACCGCTTAAGTGGAGAACGTCAGCCAATCAGGAAGTGCGCTCCAGTGCGCCAAACGATTGCCCCAGGTGACTTCACTTAGGCAATCACGACAGTAAAATATCATGATTATTTGAAAAGAGTATAGTATTATATGGTATGCTGCCTTTATTGAAAAACGTAACTATTACAATTTTCTTCTATAGAAAAATATTCTTCCCTAGGTAGCAGCGAATCATTAAGTACTTTAAATAGAGAGGTGTGTGTATCTATGTTCAGGTTGCTGTGAAAGCAGCAGTGTCCTTGTGATGTTTGTAGGCTTATAATTAGTCGCAATTGTCGCCATCCAAACAAAGATTTTGAAAAGATGGAAACCCTCCGGCCAACCCAATGCACAAGCGTAGGACCAAAGGGAGGAAATACGGTGACTATTGGCTCAACAATATAATAAAATCTATTACCCTATTTTCAAGGGTAAAAATCACTTTATATTATTAATCTCACCAGCCCAAAAAATACATGATAGAGGAAGACAAAACATATATAAGTCGCACCTGGAGTATAAGTAGCATTTTGAGGGGGAAATGTATTTGATAAAAAACAAAAAGAGAGTTATTCAGATTACTCTACCCTAAGGTACATGCTTAACAAACTCAGCTTCACTCCAAATACTTATTTCCAATGAAATATTCATCCACAGTGTGAATTTTACTGGTAAACAACTCATTCAACTTGGAACCAGGGGTCAGCAAAAAAAGATTGGTGAAAAATTAATGCCATTAATTGCGAAAAATTAATGGAATGGTTGCTTAAATTCATAAATCCATTTATTGCAAAATTTAAATAATTAGCAATTATTGCAACCCATTAATTGCGAAAATATTCGGGTTTTTTGTTAGTCGATTGCGTCAACAAACGTGCAACTTTTCACGCCGCGCGAGCATTTCGTATGCGGTCAAGGTCACATACACGCACAATCGGGACAGTGCATGCATACGCGTAAGCTACCGTGCTTCCCCCATTATAAGACCCACCCTGAATATAAGGCCCAGCTTTTTATGAGAAATGAAATTCAACCTTCCTGCAAATAAGAGGCTCATATTACCTATGAAAACCGTAGATATCAACGTTATTTAACAACGGCAATGCTTTTCTAAGAAATTTTTAGCGAAAATGTATTACTTTTGCACATATTTTTATTTCAAAACCTCAATTTTTGACGATGATTTTGAAGTAAGGCCGGCCTTATATTCGGGGAAACACGGTAGCTGTACGTACATAGTGTGGTTGCAAAGCAGCTTTTTATTGGTCGGGACAAAATCGGGCTTGTTGATTGGCTCACGTTTTGCCTCAAGCACGTACGTCGTGGATGCCCATACGCACACGTTGTACACCACTACTACTACGCTGTATTGATTGTAATCTTCGCACGGTTATGGGACCGAAGGAAAAAATGGTTAGATTAGATTAGAGGGACCAGTTTGTTCGACCATATTGACACGGCTAGTATACCATTAAATTACCAATTAATGGCTAGAAATCCAATAAATACCCATTAATTGGCCTTGCCGCAAAAAAATTAATTTTAATTTTTTCGCACTTAAATATTAATTTTTTTTCCAAAAATCAATTACTGATGACCCCTGCTTGGAACGATAAGCTACTTCCTCTTTCAGTTTCGTAAAATGTCCACTTATAACAGGCAGGGTTGAAATTATCAACACAGTCCGAAAGCATCCTCTTGCGTTTCGGTCTGATAATAACACGTGAGATAATATTTGTCCAGGTAAAACTCAATAATATAATCAGGTGTTGATCGTTTCACATAAAAGCCTCACTGGAGAATAAGTCGCAGCCCTGGCAAAACTATGAAAAGAACTGTAACTTATAGTCAGGAAAAAACGGTAACTACATTTCTTGTAGCACATTAAAAACAAGTCAAAATGGCAAAATTTAGCTCTCACCAGCACTTTCCATTTGAGTAAAATGTCTGGCATTAAATGAGTTAAAGTTAATCAAGACATGCTTGGCTGAATTTGGGATTTGGGACAGAAAATAATTCAGTTGCAGCATCCATTCCCAAAGGCGTTATTTTCAAAGTGTCTCATCTTTTTATTTTAGCATCCAACCAGTTCCTAGTTGCCGCCGTCGGCACGGACACGCACCGTTTCCACCACGATAGTACGCTTTTGCCTTTCTCTCTTTTTCCCCCTGCGGTTGCAGATATCTGATAGTTTGGGTGAAGGACGTCGCTTGCTGCAGGGGGAAGAACATAACCGCTGAAAGTGGCTTTCTCCACAAGCTCCCTGGTGTTATCAGTGCTTCCCCGCTAAAAGGTTCACTACACCAGTCGACTTTGTGAAGCGATAAGACAATACCCTAGAAGAAGCTTGTCTTTTTTCATGTAGCCACCCCCTATCCTCTTCCCTGAAGCATATTTTGTGTTGTGATGTAACTGGAACAAATACCTGTGATTTTCTCCAGCGCTACAATACGGCAAAGATATGCTACATCCTCAGATCTGAGTGATCATTAGATAATCCTGACAAAATCCCCATAGTGACATGAAAATTCGGTTTGAAGATAATGTTACGAATACTCTCTGAAGCGTTGGCCCACATTTAAAAGCTAGATTCAAATATTTGTGATCAGTGTTGGGCACTTTATTGACAAACAGTAGTTACAGTTACTAGTTACTTCATTCAATATGTAACTTGGGTAAGACATTGAACCCCCAATTACCCCCAATAAGCAGGTTAGCGCCTTACATGGCTGCACAGATCACGGCCGCTATTGGGTAATGTGAAGCACAATGTAAAGCGCTTTGGGAAGTCATTGACTTGAAAAGCGCTATATAAGTGCAAATCATTTCATTTCCTTTCATTAATCATAAAAACTTAAAATAAGTAAAATCCACAATCTTCAGCTACATCAGGTAATTTTGCACATTTTAATTTGTTTTGTATTTATTTATTTTATTTGCCCATTTTAATTGAAAAAAAGAGAAATCCTCGGTCTTACGGGATATATCTATGTCTATGTTACTTATTCAATCATATATTTCTTTTATCGTTCTACGACAAAAATAAGAAAAAAAGAACAGCGCAGTGGGCAGCACGGCGGGGCAGTGGTTAGCGCTTGTGCGGCACAATTCATGTCATGGGAACCTGTCGTGAGTTCAAATCCAGCTCCAGACTTCCTGTGCAGAGTTTGTATGTTCTCCCCGTGCTTGCGTGGGTTTCCTCCGGGCACTCTGGTTTCCTCCCACGTTCCAAAAAACATGCATTTCAGGTGAATTGGCCGGTCCAAATTGTCCCTAGGTGTGAATGAGCGAATGAGTTGTCTGTCCCTGTGTGCCCTGCGATTGGCTGGCAACCAGTTCAGGGTGTCCCCTGCCCACTGCCTGGAGATGGCTGGAATGGGCTCCAGCACCCCCGCGACCCTGATGAGGATAAGTGGTACGGCTAATGAGATGAGATGAGAACAATTCTGCTTGAAATAATAAAAAAGGCTGCCAAAGGGTTGAACAATTTTTGCATTGTGTTAAAGACAATAAAATCCCACAAATAAAAATATGAATCGATATTAATCATATATGTATGTATTTGTTTGTCTCTACATCTACAACAAAATATTGAAGCGTGGTTCCAAATGGGCAATTATCAATTGGTTTTTACGGTTATCCGACCAATAACTGTGAAATATTTTTATTTAACACCACCTTTCTCATAACTATCGATCTGAATCATCATAGAATATAACATAACAAAAATGATGGACCGAACAGTACGGATCTTATTTTGGAAGTAAATGAAATATTGGTGGATGTAAAAAAAACATTTTTAGTTGGGTTTATTTATTTTTGTATATTTTATCTGTTTATTTGTTTATTTATGTATTTATTTATTTTCTTTTGGGAAGTGGTTTGATAGCCAATAGTGAATTTGTGTCAGCAGTTTTCCTCAACTCCTTAGATGATCAGGTATTATTTTCCTCTTTATATGCAAGGCCACTGTTGAGACTGCTTTCAAAGTTGTCGGAGGTCAAATCAACATTCTTGACATTGCAAGTACTGGACTCCAAAACTGTCCTCACAAAAAGTAAACATGTAACTCGGAGTTAGCATATAAGGTTGTTCGAGGTAAAGGCCTATGTATTGTAAGATATATATATTTTTAATTTAATTTGACCCTTATTTTACCAATTGGGTAACAGACTGCTAATTCCATCTATTTACTGACATTTGACATTAGTGTTGCCTTCATGTGAATAAGATGAGAAGTGATCCCTCGGTTTTCACGGATTGTGTTTTAAACTCTTATCATCCACAAAATTTGGATGTCCTCGTAACCCTTCCAACCATCCATTTTCTGCGGTGCTTATCCTCACTTGGGCCGCGGGGGCGAGATTAAGTCCAGCAAAGTCTTCCGCGTGCTGTGTTTACCTGGTTTGTCCTTTACCTGAGCTTAAGTATGAACATGAAAGACCAATCAGCAGAAAGTACGTCGTGAGTCGGCTTCCAGGTGGAGGGCAGGGTTCACCTGAGCGTGAGCAGGAAATAAAAGCCAATGGGATTTGCTATCATATACACACCATTATATAATCCATCCATCCATCGATCCATTTACTGCACCGCTCATCCGCAGTGGGGTTGCAGGGAGCCAGAGCCTATCCCAGGTGTCTTTGGGCAGTGGGAAGGGGACACGCTAAACTCGTTGCCAGCCAATCGCAGGGCACAAAGAGACAGATAATTCCCTCGCTCATTCACACATAAGGACAACTTGGACCTGCCAATTAACCTGCCATGCATGTTTTCAGAATGTAAGAGGTAACCGGAGTGCTTGAAGGAATGGACTGAACCCCTCCGCACCTTGGGGCTGTGCCCTTACCACCCGGCCGCTGTGCCGCCTGTACTCGTAAAATTGTACCAAAATTACATGACATGTAATCCTATGCGCCAACTCACTTCAACACACTCTGGTCGCTGTCACAACATTTTATACGAAATGTCACGTTGATCCTTGTACATAGTAATCAAATATACAAACTCACGAAAAAAACGTGGTCCTGGGACCATGCATCCTCAAACTCATAGCCAAAATTGTGTTTACTATCTTTGCAACACAACATAGTAGGCTGCAGTTGACCATTCTCTAAACTGATTGGCTATAAGCTCAGAAATTTGGTTAGATTCATCCCTCACTACATCTTCCATGGGCAGGGATGCCGAAAGGTAACTGCGCCCACGCAGGCGAATCAGACTAATACTAATTCAAAGCACCACCTCAACACTACATTCAAGTTGGGTGTGACCCTAGCAGTGTCAGGAGAACAATAATAAGCAAAACAAAAAAAAAAAAAGTGAACCTATTTTTTTTTTCAGTGTACCCGGCATTAAATGATTCACAGCTCGCTACTGGTCCACGTTGTTGATCATTGGGCTAGCAGACTTTTGTTAGACCAAATGATTTGGCATTTTTGTTCATACCATTTTCAATTATTTTTATAAACCCAGCAAATGCCAAGTGTGATGAAGAGATATTTCCTCAAAGTGATGTTACATGAAAGGCTAGCATTTCTTTACAACTAGAAAGTAATAAGGGACACTTTCAAAAGGGTGAATTTCAGTGTTGGTCGCGTTTCTGGTCAACAGTAATTGGGTAAAGTTAAAAAGTAATTCAGTAACTCCCCAGATAACTGACACCCAAAAGTAGAATATTTCCAGGGTTGGGTGGGGTTACTTTACCTTGATTACTTTCAATTACTTTTGGATTACTCCAATACTAAATATGCTAATAGAAGACAAAAGAAACTAAATATGAATAAAATTATGACTCACAACACGTGGTAAGCTTTCTCTCCTGGCTTTGATCTCCGGCAAAACTAACATAAAATGCGACAGAAATAAAATGAAAATAAATCCAAACAACATCATCATTGATTTATTTGTTCCTGTATAAGATTTTAAAAATTTAAAAATCTTGGAGCTTTCATATCAGAAGAGGGGTCAGAACCAAATATCATGGCTCAAACCACACCCGCACTTGTCAGACCTCAACCCGTCTGGTGGGACAAGAACATATCTGTGAAATCAAAGATCACAGCCTTGCAAGCACTGGTTACTTCCATCTTCCTCTATTGCAAGAAATTTACTCTCACATCTAATCTGTATAGAAATATCCATGCTATGGAGATGTGATGCTATAGGAAACTTCTAAGCATCAGCTACGTACCCCAATATGACAAATGAAACAGTGCACAACACCATCAGACCGCACATTGGACCCTACAAAGTACTATTGTCAACGGAAAACTTCAGTGGTATGGTCACGTCACAAGATCATCAGGACTAGCCAAAATCATTTTCCAGGGCACAGTCCAAGGGAGTGGAAAAGAACTCTGCTGATCACATTAAGGAATGGACTGGTGCATACTTCGCTATGACCCAAAACCAGGCCAGGAATTGTCATAGGCGGAGAAAGTTGTCCAGAGTTGCATCTTCATTGGTGCCATGATGACCCAGGCAGTTGAAGGATTCGGGAACAGTCAAATATAGCTTAGATGTGACTATATGTTTTCGGGAGAATATCTCCATGAGGAGAAAATCAGCGTCCACTTACTCGGTACTTGAACGGCGCCACCACACCTGTATTCAGTTGTTGTTTTTTGGGGTAAATATAAACACGCCTAACCTAATTAGGTGTTGTTGGCGGATTGAGGGTTGTACACTAAGTCGTGATACGTCATGATAGGAGGAACAGTTGGTGATCACAGGTCTTGTAATTCATAATCCCCTTTTTATATGTAGTGGTAGCAGAGCAACGCACAAAGAATTGCAGTATATTATTAATAACGCCTTACTGTACTCGTTACCGACAAAGGTAATTGCATTCCAGGAATGTGTTCCTTTTTAACATGTGTGTCCCAACACTGATGAGTTTACAAAGCACAAAAGTTTTGTCCAAAAGTTTTTTTTTTTTTTATCAGGATTTTTTTTCGTAGGTGCAGACGGGTGGATGAGGATGAGTACTTTTGTATTTGTATTGTATTTCTTTTATTTTTTTGCAATGGATGTAGCACATTTGTCTTTGTCAAGTGCTACATTTTTTTTTCAATTTTCTTTGTCTTTGACAGTCTACTTAAACAACTGCAATAAATGAACCACCATTTCTAAACTTTTTTCGAAGACACGATGACTGCTTCTTGAAGAAAAATCATAAAAACGGTCCTCTGACTTCGAAAGCAAAATCAGCAAATGCGATATGAGACGGAATGTTTAGCAAACGTGTTCAATTTGTCACTTCGTGCCTAGCGACGTATTTAATCAACTGCGACGGTCCGCTAATCAAAGCAGAGCAGCAAACATTAAGGAAAATCAGCTGGAGCGACACATGCCGCATGCCTATTTATATCGTGGTCATAGCTGTGATGTTTATTGATGTGGTTTCCATGGGAACGTAATTTTGGTTGTTGCAAGAGGGCTGCAGGAAAGGTGTTACTTAGTGCCTGTAATTGCAATTTGTTCTGGGTACTCAAGGATAAAAATGATGCAATAACAATACGAAGAAAAAAACTAATTGAAAGGCTCAGGACACACCTGGTACAGTATATGAGGTAGAAAAATATATTCCAAAGAGTTTGGTAGGTCTTGGCAGTACTAGGAATTTGACTGTAGTCTCAATCCAATCCTAGTAAATGCATGGTAGTAACGATCATTACCCATCGTATAACAATACCTCTTTTCCTGAAAATTAATTAATTTGTACATGCAATAAACACAGAACAAAGATTTGAGGCCATAAACATTTTCATTGTTTTAATAAATAACTACAAATCAAACTTTAACAGTCAAGATTTTGTGGTAAAGGATGGACCAATGTGGCGGAGGCACGAATTGGAGACAGGGGTGCTCAAAACAAGGACATTATTTATTAACAATACATCGACCAAAATAACAAACAAAATGTCGGACCAAGAGAGCAAAAACCAAAACCATACCAGACCAGACAAGTCCGAAATTGGAAACTGAAACTGCAATGAGGAAAGTAACTAAGAAACACCACAAACAAACAAATAAACCTGGTGTAGAGTTGAAATGTAATGACAACGGCCCAAACAAAGTTCGCTCAACAAAATGGGTTCTGGATAATTTGGTACAGGTTTGTGAGTTGTGTCAGACTCTAATAAAGCCTCCCGCACATGGGTCCATCATCTACTATGAAAACTTAACAATAAAAAAAAAAAAAACAATATTTCTATTACAACTGTTTCAGATCAAAAGCCAAGAGAGCCAGAAAAAAAACAGCAACGTAATAAAAGAACAAATTTAAACAATGTCACCATGTCAACTATTCCATTGCACAATATTTTGAAAATGAAATCAGAGAGTGCAAGTAGAACTTTTTTTCATCTGTTTATGTAAATTTGCCACAGTAGCAGACAAGTTCACCTCAAAAATGACACCTGGGATTGTTCTTTTCTGGTGTTGAAAAAAGAGAACACTACGCAGCACTTCCTGTTTGCCTTTTTCACAGTTAGCTTCTGATAAGGGTGTGTACAAAGAAATGGCTCTCCCTTATGCTTTGCAGGCAAGATACAGCAGCAGGTCAGGTAGGGAGCAGTGCTAAACATGTGCCTGTCAATTTTACAAACGTGTGTAAACTAAGAGGGTGGCTTAGGGGCTTGGTGAGAGAGACAAGGACTGTGCCAGCTACATGTAGAAGCCCTGGAAACGAGTGGAGGATTGAAGTATCAATACCAGGACAATTGATATGATCCAAGTACTTGTTTAATATTGATAATTGGATCGATCCACCCACTCCTGGAGTTTGGCCATATATTGAGGCAAAGATGTAAAATAAAAGTGAGAATATGTCTTAACATGTTAATACAGACCAAGTAGGAATCATAGCTTCCATATTTTCTGCACTATAAGATGCACCGGATTTTAAGGCAGACCCCCAAAAAATAGTCTCATGTGATACATATTTTCATGTTTTAGGTGCATGGAGGCAGCGCAGGGGTTAGCGCGTGTGCGGCACAGTTCTGAAGTCATGAGATCGAACCTTTCTGTGTGGAGTTTGCATGTTCTCCCCGTGCTTGTGGGTTACCTCTGTGCACTCCAGTTTCCTCTCACTTTTCAAAAACATGCATTTAAGGTTAATTGGCCGGTCCAACTTGTCGCTAGGTGTGAAAGAGCGAGTCCCTGTGTGCCCTGCGACTGTCTGGCAACCTGTTCAGGGTGTCTCCTGGCCACTGCTCAAAGATAGCTAGGGCGGTCTCCAGCACCAATGCGACCCTACTGAGGATAAGCGGTGTAGATAATGAATGGATAGAGGTGCATGGAATTTAAACGACAGTACAAGTTAAGGTTGCATTAAAAATACAGTTCAATTAAAATAATTTTATTCATCGAACATGAATTAACATTATGACAGTGGTGGCCCGTTAGGGTCCACAAGGCCTACTCTGCTGGCTTAAAATATATCTGAATAATGAGATATTAGTTATATATTTTCCATCAATAGTGATTGAATAATTATAAATCAACTGTCAGTTTTCTTTATTGCTTTTCCTCTGGCTGTGCTACTTTGTGCACTTTCAAATTTTGGGCCAATTTGGGGTTTTCAGGTGTGCCTTTTAGTTCGGAAAATCAGGAGTTGTCCCCAAATATTCTTGTTGTTTACATGTAATTGGCTCTGTGTTTGTTTTTTTTTATTAAATAACATCTAAGTCAATTTCTTGAGGTGAAAGTTTAGTCAACATTTTTTTGGCATCTACTCCATTTTTTAATTTAGTAAAGTTCACAGAGCAAGCGCTGACGCAGCTTGAAATTAATCCACAAATGCATGCAGGTGTTCAATGTGTCAAGCTACTTTTTGACATTTCATTTAAATTGATAAATGTTGTATGCTAAGCCACTTTTCCTGGAAGCAAAAACTCATCCATAACCTCGCAGGCTCTTTGGCTCAGGGTAATCATTTCCTGCCGACCATTTTGTGTGAAGGTCAGAACAGCTTGACTTCCTGCTGTATTTTCACCCCCTTCTCATCACACCATGAATAATAAAATGACATTAATGAAGCGTGAGCATGTACACCGCCTTACTCCACCTTCACATTATAAAAAAAATAAATGTTCAAATAAATAATGAATACATAACGCTAGCAGAATCAGCAGGATAACTTGACCTTATAATGTCACTATCAGTGTTGGGCATGTTATAGTTACTCACTACTTCTTCCACAAGGTACTGTAACTGAGTTAGTAACTGAATTACTCTATGGCAAAAGTTTTTTATTACAGCGTTATACATATCAGCGTTATTCCCAAAACTTGTAATATACATTAGTGCTGTCAAGCAATTAGAATAGTTTATCGCAATTAATCTTAGTTATCTAAAAGTTAATTGTGCATTTGAAAATATTAGAAACGGCGTCAATTTTTTGATCAATTTCGAGTTCCTTTATTATTTTTAAATTGTAATGATATGAAAATGAATAAGACCACAGATAGCCATGATAAACTTACAACCCGCAGGCTGGACCCCTAACGACTACAGTTAGCCCCCAAGGACTGCACAGCTTTGGTTTTGAGGTAACCGAATGACATGACTTTGAAGGCCTTGATATGAGGTTGAACTTGTGAAAAGCAATTTGTACGAAAAATAGCCTTATATGTGCAAAGTTGATATTCTTCATGTAAAATATGGTCTTCAGCTGCCACTGAGAATAACACATACAAATAAAATGTTCATTCAAAGTGTCCCCTCAGAAAATATCACGAAGCATCTGTGGTAGTGCTCTGGTTTGTTTGCGCTTTGCTAATGAATTTGCCAGAAGGACAGAAGAACAAGACAACACACCCAGTGTTGATCTTGCGAGTAAATATCGCACGTGGCGGATTATTATTCCTAGCATTAACGGGTTTGAGTCAACACGGCCGAGTCAATAGATGAGGACAGAGTGGGAGAGGCAGCGGAGGCAGGATGAATAGCTGCCACGGATTATCAGCATTCTGTCACCCTGAGATGCATAGATACTATTTTTCTCTGAGGGGGGAAGTGAATACGGAGAAAAACAAACACCCTTGGTTAAGCGTTAGTGTCGATCACTGACAAAGTAAGAAAAATCGTGTCTATCAGTTGATAAAAAAGCTAAAAGTGACATCTAAGTAAAACTCAGAAGAACTGAGAGAGGTGATGTGTACATGTTTTGTCTATGTTGTAGGATGTAATTGAAATAGATTTTCTTGTGGCATATTTGAGGGGAAAGTAAGTTATTTTTAAGTACTGGGTCAATATTTATAATTCGGTTTCCAAACTGTGAGGCCAGGAAACCCCAAATTAGCCACTCATCTCATAAACTAAGATAATGCTCGAGGAAACCTTTGGCCAAATCTTGTGTCTTGACATCTCAGACAAAAAGCTACCCTTTGTCACATTGGTCCTCAGCAGAAAATAAAGGAACATCCTTACAGTGACCTTGTTGCAGAAAAAAACTGCAGCAAGGTCACGCAAATAAACTGACCCCCTGATTTTAGTATTTTAAACTCTGATCTACCACCAAATTTCTTAATGGATTTGCTGAATGTAAAGCGTACCACCAACCTATGCAGTCTGGCATTCCTCCTCTTTTAGTAGCAGTAGATGTTGGGTCATGCATCCCAACTTTTCAGTTCTGGTAATAGTCGTTTAATATCACATTGAATTGCCTTGCTCGCGACTTTATTAACTTAAGATTGATTGGACTCATTCCAGACTTTTAGCAGGCACTACTGAGACTCTTGTGCCTGGTGTCCCAATTGAGAGTAATGAGACAAATAAGGGCTTGTCCGTTGAAGATCCTTGACCCCTGGCCCTCTAGGTTTCTTCCCAGACTGCCCCTTCTGCTCATGGGTTTATTGTCTGGCATTAAACTCTAGCCTATCTGTGATTGGCTTCGCCAGACCCAAAACCCTTCTTTGGGTCTGCCTCACCAAATGAATTCTGGTTTAAATGCGTGTGGAGTAGTGCCTACTAGTTACTAAAAAAGCAAGTTACAGGGACTAGTTACATCATTTAAAAAGTAATTCCCTTAGCCCCCATATTACTTAAACCTAAATGTAGTGCGTTACCTTGAAAGTAACAATCTATTTATAAACTCAATATACTCAAATTGAAGCTGACCCTCAAAAACTGCTTTAAAGAAGCCACATAATAAAAGAAACACGAGAAAACATGTACACATACCTGTGAAAGCAAAAGGGCCTTTATATACAGTGCATCCGGAAAGTATTCACAGCGCTTCACTTTTTCCACATTTTGTTATGTTACAGCCTCATTCCAAATTGTATTAATTTAATCTCTTATCTCAAAAAATTCTACACAAAATACTCCATTATGACAATGTGAAAACGTTTTTTTTTTTTAACTTTTTTTAAATTTATTAAAAATAGAAAACTAAGAAATCACATTTACATAAGTATTCACAGCCTTTGCCATGAATCTCAAAATTGAGCTCAGGTGCATCTTTTTTCCACTGATCATCCTTGAGATCTGTCTACAGCTTAATTGGAGTCGACCTGCAGTAAATTCAGTTGATTGGACATGATTTGGAAAGGCACACACCTGTCTATATAAGGTCCCACAGTTGAGTGTGCATGTCAGAGCACAAACACCAAGCATGAAGTCAAAAGAACTGTCTGTAGACCTGCGAGACAGGGTTGTCTTGAGGCACAAATCTGGGAAAGGATACAGAAAAAATTATGTTGCTTTGAAGGTCCCAATGAGCACAGTGGCCTCCATTATTCGTAAATGGAAGACATTTGGAACCACCAGGACTCTTTCTAGAGCTGGCCGGCCTTCTAAACTGAGCGATGGGGGAAGAAGGACATTAGTCAGGGAGGTGACCAAGAACCCGATGGTCACTCTGTCAGAGCTCCAGCGTTCCTCTGTGGAGAGAGGAGAGCCTTCCAGAAGGACAACCATCTCTGCAGCAATCCACCTATCAGGCCTGTATGGTAGAGTGGCCAGACGAAAGCCACTCCTTAGTAAAAGGAACATGGAAGCCCGTCTGGAATTTGCCAAAAAGCACCTGAATGACTCTCAGACCATGAGAAACAAAATTCTCTGGTCTGATGAGACAAAGATTGAACTCTTCGGTGTGAATGCCAGGCGCCATGTTTGGAGGAAACCAGGCACCGCTCATCCCTACAGTGAATCATGGGGGTGGCAGCATCATGCTGTGGGGATGTTTTCAGCAGCAGGAACTGGCAGACTAGTCAGGATAGAAGGAAAAATGAATGCAGCAATATATAGATATATCCTGGATGAAAACCTGCTCCAGAGCGCTCTTGACCTCAGGCTGGGACGAAGGTTCATTTTTCAGCAGGACAACGACCCAAAGCACACAGCCAAGATCTCAAAAGATTAGCTTCAGAACCACTCCGTGAATGTCCTGGAGTGGCCCAGCCAGAGTCCAGACTTGAATCCGATTGAACATCTCTGGAGAAATCTGAAAATGGCTGTGCACAAACGTCTCCCATCCAACCTGATTGAGCTTGAGACTTATTGCAAAGAAGAATGGGCAAAACTGCCTAAAGATAGGTGTGCTAAACTTGTGGGATCATATTCAAAAAGACTTGAGGCTGTATTTACTGCCAAAGGTGGATCAACAAAGGCTGTGAATACTTATGCAAATGTGATTTCTTAGTTTTCTATTTTTAATAAATTCAAAAAAAGTTAAAAAAAAACTTTTTCACATTGTCATAATGGAGTATTTTTTTGTAGAATTTTGAGATAAGAGATTAAATTAATACAATTTGGAATGAGGATGTAACATAACAAAATGTGGAAAAAGTGAAGTGCTGTGAATACTTTCCGGATGCACTGTATCTTGGCTTGTGCAATCTTGAGGGCTTTTGAACTAACACTTAGACGAGACGCTCTATATCCATTTCATCTCTGGGCTTTATAACACTCAAGGTAGGTAAGTACTATCAAGGCGTTATTTATTTATTTATTTTTTCATTTCGGCAGCCATGTTGTATAGCAAATATAATTTTACAGATAAAAATCTAAAAATTTAGCATATTTTTGCTGTAGATTTCATGCTCATGTATGCCCCATTTATTTTGTTGATCCTGTATAAGCCATGTCCCCTCCCCTACGCAGTGCCTACCATTCGCTACTCGTGACACCCACCCAAATATGCGCAAGTAAATTGACGCCCTGATTTTAGTGTTTTATTTTATGGTGGTAAATACAGCTTTGATGCAGGTTTATAGGGTAGGTAGAATATCTCCTTGAGGACAAAGTCGTACTCTGGGGTTTGGGATGGCACCTCCATATCTGTATTTAGTTGTGCTATGCCCATCTTTCTTAACATTGGGGGAATAGGGATGTATGTTGCATCATAAGTGAAGGAGGAACAGTAGGTAACCAGAAGTCATTGTGATTCATGGTCTGTTTTTGACCTATTCAATGCCAGACGTTTCTCTTAAAAGGGAAGAGCCAGTGCCAGCCAATTTTTGCCATTTTTACTTATTTTTGAAGGCCTACAAAAATGAATTATGTAGCCATATAGGCATTGAACATATCAAAAGAAAGCCTCAACCCTCATGTTTTATTAGAAAGAAAGTATGCATCTATCTTTTACCATTGGTTAGTAAACAATAGTTAAACATTTTTCAGCTTCTTGAAAAAACTCGTTTCAAAGTAGAAAAATGTATTTTTTGTGAAAGGATGCATTTCAATGACAACTTTCACTTCAGTGCTTATATTTTACCACACATCCAATTTTAAAAAAATGCTTTCTTTAAACACAAGGGCACTTTGTTTGCAACATAACATTTTATTGCAAGAAGACTGAACTTATGCATGAACAATGCACGAACTTTGCAAGAACATTTCAGCGCCCGATGTTGATTTTCGTCACAATGGCGATCGCGTTTCTGCAGAGGTGCACGAACCGCCATTTTTCTTTGCCTCGACGATGACAAAGTCCCTGAAAAGAAAAAAAATGTCTGAACTTATCCATATCTTAACTACTCTCACACGGCACTTTACTACGCCTACTCGGTAGCTGCCTACACACTCTTAATACTGATTACAAGAAGCAAAATTAGGAAGTGAGGGTTTCCTTGATGTGATCTGATCAAAGGCACTCCTACCATATAATGGTAATTACATACTGAAATCATTCACACAAGACTTGATGTTTACTGATGAGCAGCGCCAAACCATATATAATTGTTCTTTAATGTAGCAAATATGGGTGGTAAATAAATTATTCTAACCAACAGTTTATTGACCAATTCAATTGAAGAGCCAAGTGTATTCTTTTCAAAACTCTTCTCGACTTTTTGGAGGACCAAATACGTTTTAGATCATTACATAAGGAAAACGGATAAAAAAACCTTGTTAAGTTATTCTGAATGGTGGCGAGACACACTATAGGTGATTTTTTTTTTCTGTTTTGATAGTTAAATATACTTTAATCAAGACACACACACACTTGGATTTATGGACATCTATTTTACTAATCATCGACTGAAGAAGTTTGAATAGAACACAAATCAATAATAAGAAAATAAAACAAGGACAATTACAATTTGAGAACTTAAACTGGCACCATTTAGATTGATTATTACGTTACTGTATTTTTATAGAATTCCCCCTTTTACATGACACCAATACCTCGTAACAACAAGATGTTCTGCGAAGTTCTGCTTCAATGAAGATGATGGCCCAGTCTTTATGTCTTCGGCTGTAGACCGATGAGGAATACCGGTAGGCTTGAGATTCAGTTGGGGAGGGGAACACAGGTGTTGAAGTAGAGGTTGACTGCAGGTGGCTTGAGGCTTCTCTGAGGTCGCTGGCTTTGTCCCACCGGTTTGGCCGCTAGCTTGATCAAGCTTGGCTGCTGACTTAGAAAGGTTCTCTGGCTGCTTGTTGAGCTGAGGCTTGAGCAGGACCAGCCAGGGTTTTGGTCCACTTCTTCTTGTTAGGATATGCCCCTCTTACCTTCTTGCTGGCCAAATTCAGACTGCCCTTGCAAGATGAGACGAGTACCAGTTCTCGGTTCCGGTCTCCTCGGAGGGGCGGACCCCCTCTGGTGGAGTTGTCACAGCAACCTTTGATGCGAAATGCCAGCCAACGCCCCCTCCCCAACCTCACATTCCACCAGTATCAGTCAGATAACATATCTATGTGATTGACTTAAAACAAAGTACCGTATTTTCCGCACTATAGGGCGCACCGGGTTATAGGGCGCACCCCCAAAAAATAGTTTTTGGTCCTATATCTTTCATAGATAAGGCGCACCGGATTATAAGGCGCTACAATTGGAACGTCGACAAAACAGTCAGATGATTCAGTCAAACTGATTACCCCCTTAACATTCCCAAAGCTTGCAAAGAAGCAAATACGTGTCGTAGACACGTGCGGATGCGGTGTCCGTACGATGTCACTCAAATGCATCATTTCAAATATCTGTCGGAAGGTTAAAGTCTGGGCAGCACGGCGGCGCAGTGGTTAGCGCTTGTGCGGCACAGTTCATGTCATGGGAACCTGTCGTGGGTTCAAATCCAGGTCCAGACTTTCTGTGCGGAGTTTGTATGTTCTCCCCGTGCTTGCGTGGGTTTTCTCCGGGCACTCCGGTTTCCTCCCACATTCCAAAAACATGCATTTCAGGTGAATTGGCTGGTCCAAATTGTCCCTAGGTGTGAATGAGCGAATGAGTTGTCTGTCCCCGTGTGCCCTGCGATTGGCTGGCAACCAGTTCAGGGTGTCCCATGCCCACTGCCCGAAGATGGCTGGGATGGGCTCCAGCCCCCCCGCGACCCTAATGAGGATAAGCGGTACGGCTAATGAGATGAGAGATGAGGTTAAAGTCTTGGGATTCAAGAAATGCCAAACATTTCTTAGTTTCTATTTTATTTTTCGCTCGCAACTTTACTGTGCATATGACAATAAACACTTGGAATTGAGTTTAATTCACTCAACTCATCACAGCAACATCAAGATCGTTCTAAAACAAGATACCGGGAAAATATAAAGCCGCATAGCTCACCTAAGTTCTCACGTTCAATAATGATACGCAATCATGGTCTTCTTACAACCGTGAGTGAAGTAATTCCAGGAGAGTAAAATATTTACAAATACAGACTAATGAAATATGTTTCTTTATGGCGTACTTTAGCAAGCTTGCTAAGCTTGCTACGCCATTGCTAAACTCGGCCAATTGCAGGGTTTGTTTTGGCCATCTAGCCAATCCGAGGCTCCGAATAACTTCAGCCAATAGCGATCGATTTAACGGATGATTGACACATCTTTTTCGGCCAATTGCAGGGTTTGTTTTGGCCCTCTAGCCAATCCGAGGCTCAGAATAACTTCAGCCAATAGCGATCGATTTAACAGAAGATTGACACATCTTTTTCGGCCAATTGCAGGGTTTGTTTTGGCGCTCTAACTAATCCGAGGCTCCGAATAACTTCAGCCAATAGTGATCGATTTAACGGATGATTGACACATCTTTTTCGCCCAATTGCAGGGTTTGTTTCGGCCCTCTAGCCTATCTGAGGCTCCGAATAACTTTAGCCAATAGTGATCGATTCAAATGATGATTGACACATTGGTTAGCCAATGAAACGCCGGTATATAAATCCCAGCATACACCGAGGACTACTCCACGTTCGGGGGAAAATCGAGTCGGCGGCTGTTGCGTAAGTTGCAAGACCTTGCGATTTAATGTTGAGCCATATATATAAGGCGCACTGTATTATAAGGCGCATGGTCAGCTTTTGAAAAAAATTAAGACTTTTACGTGCGCCTTATAGTGCGGAAAATACGGTATTCACTTTACATGCCTTGCCATTGTTTGATCATTATCTGAAATTGCGAAACGGAATTATTACCAAAGGTTGAATACTTTAAAATAAAACAAAAAAATAATTTTTACATTTTTGTATTTATACGTTACAGGATTCAATTAATTAATAAGAGGCTGCGTAAGGCACCATGTTGTAATGACAGATGAGTCATTTTGATCAATAATGCTTTACAGTACGCGAGAAAAGTAATTGCGTTCTAGAAACGCGTTACTCAGTAAAGCGTTCATCCCAACCTGGTGAGGAGGGGGCAAAGGTGTTTATCATATTTTTTAGTATCAAGTGAATCTTGACCCATTTCAAAACCTTGAACTAATCTTGTCACAATGCCATGATGGACTGCAGTAAACTGTATTAAACAGTACTGCTCATGAGTGAAGCCAGTAAACAGTTGACGACAACAAAAAAGCTATTGGCGTTGACTAGTCAAACGAATAATTTGCAGCTGCTGGAATAGATGAATCGCCTTGTCGGAAACCAGAAAGAGCATTATTTAGAGAAACTGAGGATAGCATTAGCAGAGCTAGCTACCGACCCATTTATTCTTCTTTCTGAAAAATTCCCATATCTAACCAAATCGTTGTCACAAGCCAGAAACGGAGAAAGGACCCAGTAGCGTTCGTTTACTCAGATTTATTGATAAAGAGAGAGAGCAGTGCTTGCTTCCATGATCCGATGATCGACGGACACGGGTAGCAGGTGGCTGGAACGCGGAAGTGGCACTTCCGTGTCGAGCGAGAATAATCGTTGGCATCAAGGATACTGGTTACTAGCCGGGACGGGAGAGCAAGGGCAATATCAAGTCCAGAAAAGAGGTCGGCAACAGGTATCAGGCAGGAAACAGGGCAAAACAGGTCGGTTGTCGGGATGGCAGAGCAGGGCAGAAACGGGTCCGGAAACAGGTCGGCAACAGGTATCAGGCAGGAAAAAACAGGGCAGGAAAATGTCGCAAGGTATGAGCTACAGCGCTCAGGGCTGTTGGCGCCAATTGGGCAGTCACCGATGCCCTGAATCAGCAATCATGACAATTGTCCAGTCTGTCGGACTCCTGTCCACACCATCGGTACCACTTTATTGCTGTAAATGCGCATAAAATACTGGATTCTTACCGGTTCTTCGTAGCTGGTTGGGTTACCTGTAGGCCTTGCTATGCTGAAAGGAGAGGTACCTCATAATGGCAAAGGTAAGACACTACCGTTAGCTGTGTATGCCAATATGTTTATTCATGCCATCAAATCTCAAATCGACTGCAACCAAAACTGCTATTTTTTATCAATTGAGGTCATTTTTAAGAGGCCAATTGTCATGATTACTGATGCAAGGCACCTGTGCCCGCTCCTTTGGCGCCAACTGCCTCGGACTCTGATTGGCTCCCTGTCACTATTTAAACTCTTGTCTTTCTGTCACCTGTTGTCAGTCTGAACCTCAGTTTACGCTAGGCAAGCTTTTCAACCCTGACTCACTCCTGTTTTGGCCCCCGTCTGTTTCCCGGCTTTGACCCATTTTCTGATCTCTACCACGTTTTTTGCTCTTCTGTCCCGGCTACTGACCTGTTTTTTCCGCTCCCGACACCGCCATCACACGCCACGGAAGTACCACTTCTGCGTTCAGAGCAACCTGCTCCCCGCAACCAACGATCACCGGATCGTGTGTGCAATCCTTTCCCTTCTTCCCAATCAAAATGAGAGAAACATACGAGAGTGGGTCCTGTCTCTGTTCTGGTCCTGACACCAATGTGTTTATCTAAAGCAGACGTCAGATACCCTCAACTACTATTGCACTTGCTAACTTATTGGTAGCCACCAAGAGTGTTACTGATGTGACTTAAACCTACTTAACATAAATTTGCTCAGAAATACATAAAACGTACCTTGTAAAAAAATGCCGGTGGCAAAATTGGAATACTTATAAGGACTGGCAGTCCCTCCGATTAATTGCAGATCTACATTGCCGTCTTCATCAAAAGGGATACGATAAAATGATAAAATTAGGAATTAGAACCTTGCTGGTTAGTGCAAGGAACAACCATTGTAAAATGTTGTGGTTGTATTCTTCTGTTGAGGTGCTTTTGCCGTCCGTCATGGCCCTCATATAATGTGACATCACGTGCAAAAGGGTAATAGTTACTTTAACATATGGTACTTAATGGCCCTATTTCGAAACCACCTTTTTTTCACAGCTCAATCCAGAACATCCATGAAGGGAAATAGTCATAAATTCGACATCACCGTGGCCGTTCAGTCCGGTCGCCTTGCAGAAATTGGAAGGCGGTGGTACATCACTAATCGCCAGGGCTGCTCGGAGGAAATCGTTGTCACACCTCATGGCAGAGGTCCGCCTTCGCCGTTAAAACGTGCTGAAAAAAATCTCACTTCACAATAATCACAGGGGTCCCATCAAGTCGATGACGGCGTTCACAGCAAGTGTCTGTCACCTCCACAGCGGGCAATTTTCTTCTCCTGCAACCTATTTTGTGGCCGGGGGGCGAGGTGAGGCAAATTGGTAGCGAGCGAAAGGGAAATTTCCCAAGAGGGCCGTGACATATTGCGCAAGGCTCCAGCATTGGAACATATCCAACGTATTGTCACTTAGCAGAGGGACAATTCCAGAACAGTGCGATATTCGCTCGGGCAGACAAATGAAAAAATCAGCGGGGGCTTTGACTGTAGCATATAATGTGTGACATTAGACGGTATGGGATGAAGCAGCAGTAACTAATAGTACGCTCCAAGACCAGTGAGTCCTATTGCTTTTTCGGTACTGGTTCTATTGAATGCGACAAGCTAAAATGGACACTCCAATCTGTTAGGGTCCCTTCAAGTGGGTGGCTAACCTACTGCCGATTACGTTTTCCAGACAGATCTGATATTGGAACATAATGCGAGATATTTTTTTACAGACATATCTTTTTCCCTGAAAAATATCCAACATTTTGTCATTCATTGCAGTAACAGCAGTGTACAATATAATTTCACAGAATCGCAATTTGCTGCGTTGAGATTCAGCATTTTCTCATAACATGTACAAATGCTTGTTTATTTTTTCTCACAAAATATGTGACATTCAATACATTCAATATAATTGAAAAATGAATATTTTGAGGGGCTTCAGGTCACAACGTTGTAGACAAAAATCGATAATAGAAATAGTTAACAGTGAATTACATACTAGAATATAGTCTCCAGACACGTTTTTTACAACAACAAAGAGATGTAGCATCCAAAAATAATGGCATCAGCATCAAGTACAGATGCCAAAATGTAATTGTAATACAGTCCTTGCATACGATGAGTATGTACCCAGGCCGGTTGAAAAAAGCAGTCTGACTTGCCTCAGTAAGTTTCAAATAACATAAAAGGCAATACAGTTTTGATGACATGTATTGCATATTTCATACAGGTATATATTTGAAATTAAATGGAGAACAAACATCAGCGTTGAAACGTTAAAAAAACCATCAGTCGCTAAAACCATTTGCTTTCAAACTTGGTAATTGTTAAGCTCTTTTGTTACAGACTTTGCAGTTGGCCACGGAATGCACTTCAGAAAATACACATAATATTTGTTTTATTTGCAATTCTACAGCTGCTAATGATCCTGTTTTGGTTTA
Source organism: Urocampus carinirostris (assembly GCF_059441175.1). Classification (NCBI taxonomy): domain Eukaryota; kingdom Metazoa; phylum Chordata; class Actinopteri; order Syngnathiformes; family Syngnathidae; genus Urocampus; species Urocampus carinirostris. Next base: position 29,530,249 of record NC_142365.1, read on the forward strand.
CAGGGACAACCAAATTTTAAGGTAAATGATTGTTTTTTACAAATGTTCTTGATGTTCAATAAAATATGTATTTTCGTTTGTACTAATATGTTTTGTGTTTATTATCATTTGCTACATAATAACAAAAACTTCATCCATGATCTGCACCGCTTATCCTGAGTAGAGCCCATTCAAGCTATCTTCGGACAGTGGGCAGGGGACACCATGAACTGGTTTCCAACCAGTCGCAGGATACACAGAGACAGACAACTCATTTGCTCATTAACACCTAGGGACAATTTGGACCGGCCAATTAACCTGACATGGATGTTTTTGGAATGTGGGAGGAAACCGGAGTGCCTGAAGGAAACACACGCAAGCATGTGCAAACTCTGCACAGGAAGGCCGGTAGGTGGATTTGATCCCATGACCTCAGAAATGTGCCGCGGACGCGCTAACCACTCAACTTCATGTTAAATAAATAACAAATCTGATTATTCGACTAATTGTTGCAATATTCAGTGAATAGTAGACTATTAAAATAGTCATTAGGTACAGCCCTTGTCACAACTCAAAACACTTGCAAAATGTTGTCAAAACAACTCAAGTCAAGTCAAGTCATTTTAAGAGTCTCAAAGGGCTTCACAGATTATTAAACTATATTACACAGACTATTTTTCAGCCGACGAGAAGAGTAGGTTATTCATATGCTATGGAGTAGAAGTGAGTTTTAAGCTTAGATGTAAACATTTCCACTGAGGTTGCAGATTGGACAACAACTAACAACATTAACATTAACAACTCTTAATGTCCACTCAAAAATGTCATATATATATATATATATATATATATATATTTATATGACAAACTAAAGGAGCTGCACGACGGAATTTAAACCGTTTTAACTCGTTGCCACCGTCTCTTGGCTTGTGTTACCATTGCAGCCTGAGTCAGCTCGTTCATGACGTGCGTGCAAGTACAAGCATTTCGTAGACGCCCTCTAATATACTCTTCTTTTTCATCTTTTTTGGGGTATAGGTAGGCCTTTGGACTGTACTTAGAAAGGGCCTTTTCTTACTTTGACCATTGTCATGCAACACTTACAAATAGAATATTTAAAAAAAACAGGCACGAGCATCAAGTCACTCTCCAGCAGCAAACCACACTTGCCACCACCTATTCTCCTACCTAATGTGTTACACCCTGAACAGCTTTGCTAAAAGAAAGATAAAAGCAGATAGGCGTGGTGGAAAAAAATTAAAAGGCCTCTTTAAACTCGGTTGGGCATTCTTAACACATATCTAATAATAGGGTGGGGGGATCGATACAAATATCAATTTTAATGATACTAAGCAAGTATATGGATCCAATCAATAATTTAGTTCTAGATTTAACACTTCACCAATTTCTACACTTCTATATGTAGATAATGCAGCCCTTCTCTCTCTCACCCAGCCACGTCGGCAACTCTATCATGTTATGCCCAAGTGTGAGACTGACAGGCACACATTTGGTTACTCACCCTACCTGGCCTGCTGCGAAGGAGCAAAATGTATGTGCCCACCCCATCAGAAGCTAAAATGACAGAGGCAAACAGGAAGCTCAGCTCAGTGTGCACGTTTATCCACTCCAGTCAAGTACAATGACAAGTGTCATTTGTGTGGGCTGCTGCTGTGTCAACACCACAAATGTATACAAACACAATTTAAAAAAACGAGCTGCAACCAAACATGTAAACATGTTGCTGTTCCTAAACAAGGTATTTTAGTTCGGCAGTTGACATTGTTTATGACCAGCTCGGTAGCCTAGATGGTAGGGCGCCCGCTCCGAGACAGGGAGGTCGCTGGTTCAAGCCTCGGCCGAGTCATACCTAAGACTTACAACATTGGTACCCATTGCCTCCCTGCTTGGCGCTCAGCATTAAGGGTTGGAATTGGGGGGTTTGGTCACCTAGTGACTCCCAACACAGCAGTTGGGTCTTAAAACCCGGTGCCGATTGAAGACGACGAGTCACGTCGATAGCTTCGCGTGACAAAATGATTTCCGGTAGATATCACGTTTATGGTTGATACTGGCTGAATAATAATAAATAAATAAATAAATATTGTTATACCGTATCTGTATTTTCGTTATGTTGCTTTTTCTTTTTTGGTTTAACGCTATTGCTTTTGTTCTAAAAAAGGTGTAATAGAAATATTTCTATTCAGTTTTTTGCAATGTGGTTGATTAATTAAAAAAATGTATTTCCTAAAATCTTTGTGTCGTTTTTGTCGTGATTATAAACGAACTCAAGGACAAAAAGTATCGGTATTGGATTGGTATTGATCGATACCGCACTATTTTTACTTGGGTTAGATCGATACCAAAATTACCAGGATTGCCCAACCCCTACTTAATAGAGAAAATATTTTACTTATAACTTTTTAAGGACACATGAAACGACGGAAATTAAAATGCCATCTACCTACCACAAAATACAATATATTTCAATGTAATGAGGCAGAAAAATGCAGGATTTTGCTATTGGGTCCAGTATCCGTGAGGCAGCGGAGGCGTTATTTCCCAGGTGGCGGTTGCAAGCCAACCGGCTCAATCCATTAGTTTTCGTTTAAAGAGATCCGACTAATTCATGCGCGTAAAGAGCAAAAATGGCAGTCAAAAGGCAACCTTAGAAGTGGTCGGACTGCCCGCCAAATGCAATTTGAGCGATTAAAACGCTTCAAATCCATCAAAGCTGGCAGAAAAAAGTCTCAAATTTAATGACATGACATTCATTTGCTAATTTGGGGTGGGGAGTTTAAGTGCACAAATAAAAAGTGTTCACTGGTGTGCTTTCATTCGTGCATCCTCACTGATTAGCAGAAAAATTTACATCATTTTGTACTTTAACATTAATTTGTACTCCGTAAAGTGGGCTGTAAGGCACCATTCAATCAAATAAGTTGTTTTATAGAACATCATATTTTTTGACCGCTGATTGTTCATTTTTCGAATTTAGTTTTTGTTTGCAAAAAATATTTGTTTTCAAAGATGTATGTTATGTATTAGACATTAGTGACATTTAATCTGAATTGCATCATGTCAAAATAATATTGTGTCATCAAATCTAAATGACAGATCAAAATACAGGACACACAGTAAACAGTGAATACTTAAACTAGATAGATAACATTTTGTTACTAGCATGCAAAGATATAAATAAAGGTAGACGGACAGCCAGAAAGAAAGAAAGAAAGAAAGACAGAAATAAAGAAAGAAATAAAGAAAGAATGGAATACTGTATAATCCCCCTCTGTGAAAATAAAATGCTCTCATAGTAAGAATATTTTTTCTTATATGACCTAAATTCTAGTTAAATATATTGTTAACATAAATTTAATTTTTGTTTGCTATTATTTATACAATTGTTGGAACTAAAAATCATTTCCAAATATTTTTTTCCTGATTTTTTTCCAAAAACTAGCTAGAATTAAACCAAATAAAAAAAAAAAAGATTAACAAAATATTTATCATTGCAACAAAACAAATAGTTTGTATATATAGCAACTCATTTTCAGAATTATTTTCTCATTTTACCTATTGTTAAAACAAGTTGAAATATTGTTTTTTTAATCTTAAAAAACTGTTACTACTATAATAAAATAACTAAACTTTTTTTAAAATACTTTTAATCTAATGTCACTACAAAAAAACGGATTAAAATTCCCCCCAAAATAATCAAAATAAACAGTACCTATTGCCACCATTGTGGCAAAAAGGTATTATATCATTCATTGTAAAATTTTACAAATCTGTCACCTGCCTTGAAAAAGAGGTTATTCAAAAATTTTTATTAATTTCCATTATTATTTATTTGTATTTTGATTTTTAAGTGTTACATATTTTTATTTTCAAATCCGGAGGTTTCATTTAAGAAGGAAATACAAAATTGTGCTTGCGCTACTAACTCCAGCTTAAAAATATAACATGATAAACCATTTACTGTACCTTCCAGCAGCGCTTAAATGGCTGAGACTCGTATTTTGCAATTGTTTTCTTCTTCAACTCAATCGTTGTTGTCACTGTTGTCGACTTTTTCTTCCCCTTAAAACAAACTATTGACCTGTTATTATTGGCAGGAAAATGGAATAAAACCAACAAAATCCCAACTAAATGATGTGATTGTGCGTGGTTCCTCGCTAACGCGCCGATTGATTCAACAGGAAGAAGAGCAAGGCATGATGGCCATCTCCTGTAATGGGCCCTCCGTTTTTTCTTCTCCTTGATATTATTTTACAACTGAAAAAGAACTGCGACCCAATTTTGGGTCTTGACTCACCGGTTGAGAAACACTGGTCTAATGATAACACGGGGGATATGGGCTTATTATTATTATTAATAATGAGAATAATATTATCGGTCTGGGTTGTGAGAATATCGTCAGAGATTAAACCAGTGCGTGGTACAGAAAAGTTTGCGGACCACTGGATTCCAATAATTTCACGTTAAAATCAGAAAACATGCAAACAATAAGAAAATTTTAACAATTTTGAAAAAGTTAAATATTCTGTAAACATATTAAAACAATAATCAATGGTTTGCTCCTTTTATCGGCACACAAAAGACAATCAGTACAGTGTGGGTCATAAAAAAAAAGGAGAAGGGGTTTTGTGAATGATTTGCAGAACACATGCAAGAAGACAAGAGGTTAAACGACCCCCGCCAGCGTTACAAATGAGAAAACGCTTCCCGCGGTGGCATCCGATGAGAAAAGTTGGGCGCTCGAGGCAGCTT